>NW_001857837.1:0-976 GCF_000209125.1 Entamoeba dispar SAW760
AGTAATATTTTATTATACTTTTTCTTTCTTCTTATATTCTAATTCCTTTTATTCTTACTTTTATTATTTTCTTTGTAGATTATCTTATTCTATAAATTTCTTGTTTTATTTTAAAAGATTATTTCTTTTCTTTTAATGATCCTTCCGCAGGTTCACCTACGGAAACCTTGTTACGACTTCTCCTTCCTCTAAATAAGGAGATTTAAATCCATTTTTCTATCTATAAGACAGAATCCTAGAATTTCACCTCTTTATTCAATCGGTAGGAGCGACGGGCGGTGTGTACAAAGGGCAGGGACGTATTCATCTCGAGTTAATGACTCGATATTACAAGGAATTCCTCGTTCAAAACAAATAATTCCAATCATTTATCCCTGTCATGTACGTTCTTTTGAGTTTTCCTTAACTATTTCAATCTCGGTACACCACTTACTATCCCTACCTATTAGACATAGCCTAATAAATAAGGTGTAAATGATAAAATGCTCTCTAGTAACTCCATTGTAGCGCGCGTGCGGCCCAAGATGTCTAAGGGCATCACAGACCTGTTATTGCTGAATGCTTCCTTTTTCTTTTTCCCACGTTAAAAGAGTTCTAATCGAAATTAGATAACTAACAATTAAAATAGGACAATTGAAATGTGTCCCTTTAAGAAGTGGTACTTACGCACCTGTTCTTGCGAACATTTCTGTCTTATAGGCAGAAAACTAATTAATAGGTTTCAGTCTCGTTCGTTACCGGAATTAACCTGACAAATCACTCCACCAACTAAGAACGGCCATGCACCACTACCCAATAAATCATGAAAGAACTCTTAATCTGTCATTCCTTCTACTGTTCGGTCTTGGTAAGTTTTCCCGTGTTGAGTCAAATTAAGCCGCACGCTCCACTCCTGGTGTGCCCTTCCGTCAATTCCTTTAAGTTTCAGCCTTGTGACCATACTCCCCCTGAAGTCCATAAACTCAAGATTTCTCTT
>NW_001857836.1:0-893 GCF_000209125.1 Entamoeba dispar SAW760
ATAAGAATAAAGATATCGATACCGACCATAGCTCAGTTGGTAGAGCGGAGGACTGTAGTTGTAGAATAGAATTCCTTAGGTCACTGGTTCGAATCCGGTTGGTCGGATCAGTTTTTATACTAATACATAGGTAAAGAACTAATATACTAATACATAGGTGTACAAGTAATATACTAATAGATAAAATTTTTATACTAATAGTAATAGTAATAGTAATAGTAATAAATAGGAGTTTTATACTAATAGATAAGAATAGGTGTGAAAAGAAATAAATAAATATATATATATATATAAGGATGTATATAGGAAAGTACATAGACATAAATAATAATAAACATAAACATAAACATAAATATAAATATAAATATAATATAGAAGAACATAATAATAATAATAATAATAATAATAATATATAATATATAATATACATATAAAGAAATATAAACATATAGATATATACATAAGCATAGAGTAATAAAGTAAAAGATAATATAAGTCTAATAAGTAATATAAGTAATATAAATATAATAAGAATAAAGTCAAAGTCGCATATATACATGGTATAGTAATCCATTGTGGTGTAGTTGGTAACATACAAGCCTTTCACGTTTGTGCCCCGGGTTCGATTCCCGGCGATGGAATTTTTTAGCATTAATATAAAGTATAAGTAGTAATAATATAAAGTATAAGTAGTAATAATATAAAGTATAAGTAGTAATAATATAAAGTATAAGTAGTAATAATATAAAGTAAAGGTAGTAATAATATAAAGTAGATAAAGTATAGTAATAATAAATAGATAGTAATAAGAAAATAATAAATGAGAAGTATATAAAGAATATAAATATAAACATATATACATATATACATATATACATATATACATATATACA
>NW_001857835.1:0-973 GCF_000209125.1 Entamoeba dispar SAW760
ATATCCAAAATAAAAGAGTATATTAAAAGCAAATATTAGTAGAAGTGAGAAGTAGCTAGTGGGTAAAAGAGAGAAGAAGTAAAGAGCTTTAACCAGATATCTATAAGTGAGTTAATAAATAAAGATTTGAGTATCGTAAGAGGACTCCCTTAACTTAAGCATATCAATAAGGGAAGGAAGAAAAAATAACAATGATTTCTTAAGTAATGGCGAATGAAAAAGAAAAAGACCAAGTTGATAAAAATGGATAATTGTAAAAAGGTTAGAAGAATACAGCAATGTGTGAGGCTAGTCTTAAATTATTCAGAGTGTAACTAAAAGAAAAATTATATTTAAAAGAGATAATTTAGATTGAATTCAGAACGAATGCTGAGCCAGAGAGAGTGAAAGCCTCGTCAATTTAAATATATTTTGAAAAGAATATAGTTTAGAAAAGAGTAAATTTATTTGGAAGTATAAATCGAAAAGGTGATAGTATTCATCAAAGTCTAAATATTACAGGAAAACTGATAGCAAAGAAGTACTGTGAAGGAAAACTTAAAAGAACTTTGGAAAAAGAGTGAAAAGAGCTTGAAAGAGTAATATGTGAACGGATAATTTATAAGAAAAATAGTAGAATGTATTATAAATAAAAATATAAAAAGATTAGATATATAAGTAGTATATTTAATAAGATTGTATTGAAATTTGTAATATAGGAAATTATTAAGAGCAAGAGAATTATTTCATTTATAGTGATTATTAATAAACGAGAATATTAAGAGAAATCTTAGTATTTAATTGTGAATTAAAAGTAAAAATCCAATAATAATGGAATGATAAAAGCTATTTAATGTAAGATTAATACATTTAATCCCGAGAATAGAAACTCTTGAAGAAGTAAATTATCTACCCGTCTTGAACACGGACCAAGGAGTCTACATGGATGCGATGAGATAGCAGGAAGCTATACATGAGAGAAACGAAAACTATG
>NW_001857834.1:0-972 GCF_000209125.1 Entamoeba dispar SAW760
TAGACTACACAAGATATTAAAAGACTATTAATGTTTGTATTATTTAAACACAAAGAGATTATTAATGTTTGTATTATTTAATTTATAATTCTATACTAACCAAATAGATGAATAACTATGTATAATATAATAGTTTTGGGTCTCAAAAAACCCACGAGAAACAAAACTATTTTGAGTAGTATTTAATTATGTTAAGCATTCTTAAAATAAATTATAAACATATTTACAGCTTCATTAAATAAAACCATAAACATACATTACCATAAAAGCATTAAGAGAATAAGGATGATTAATAATAATTAATGCTACTATATAATGAGAGGAATAATAAAGAGAGAATATAGCATTTACGTTTGTTTAAATAATAAATTATGAGAGAATAGCACAGTTTGTCAATAAAATAATAAATAAAATAAGTATTCATAATATTTAGGGAGAATAATATAAGAGATAAACAGAATAAGTAATCTCATAGAAGAGATTAATTAAAGAAATAAGAAATGATTATTAAAAGAATTTAATATAATCATAATAGATATATGTTGTTAAGAATGAAAGAATTTAAAGAAATAAATATAAGACTGAATATAAAGAAAATTGTACTTGATCTAACTATATAAAAGTAATTAGATGACAGAACAGATTTAAATAATATAAGTTTGTTTTTTAGTATAATTAGTAAATAAAAAAGAAGTCAAAAGTAGGAGAATAAAGAAAGGAAAAATGGATATAAATACAAAAGAGAAGTAAGAATAAAGAATCCTTCCTTTTAAAAAGGAAGAAGAATAAAATATCTGGTTGATCCTGCCAGTATTATATGCTGATGTTAAAGATTAAGCCATGCATGTGTAAGTATAAAGACCAAGTAGGATGAAACTGCGGACGGCTCATTATAACAGTAATAGTTTCTTTGGTTAGTAAAGTACAAGGATAGCTTTGTGATGATAAAGATAATACTTGAGACGATCCAAT
>NW_001857833.1:0-1002 GCF_000209125.1 Entamoeba dispar SAW760
GGAACGTCAGGTAATCCTACCTTTTTGTTTTTATATAGAGAGTTTTTTTTTAAATAAAGGAATAAAGGAATAAAGGAATATAGAAATATAGAAATATAGAAATAAAGGAATATAGAAATAAATACATACATAGATATATAAATAAAGATATATATAAATAAATAAATAAAGAAATATATATATATATATAAATAAAGAAATATATATATAATAGAATATAAAGGTTATAGAAGTTGAAAGGGATTAAAGTAAAGTAATCTAGTCAATAAAAAGACGAGCTTGGCAGGGATCGAACCTGCAATCCCCAGATTCGTAGTCTGATGCGTTTCCATTGCGCCACAAGCCCTATAACATTCATAAAATACTGGGAAGATAAAAAAAGGGATATATAAGTTATATAAATGTTATAAGTTATATAAATGTTATAAGTTATATAAATGATATAAGTTATATAAATGATATAAGTTATATAAATGATATAGATATGATATAGATATAGATATAGATATGATATATAAAAGACATAAGAAAGATAAGATATAAAATAAACAGACTAGGAATAATAATAAAAGTACATAGTCATATAATAATATAATAATATAAGAAAATATATGATAGTCATAGTCATAAGTAAGTAGGATAACGGTAGGTTCATATCAAGTAGGATACACCCGTTCCCATCCGAACACGGAAGTAAAGATGCTTAGAGCCTGATCAGTACCATTATGTTCACACAGATGGGAACGTCAGGTAATCTACCTTTTTGTTTTTATATAGAGAGTTTTTTTTTAAATAAAGGAATAAAGGAATAAAGGAATATAGAAATATAGAAATATAGAAATAAAGGAATATAGAAATAAATACATACATAGATATATAAATAAAGATATATATAAATAAATAAATAAAGAAATATATATATATATATAAATAAAGAAATATATATATAATAGAATATAAAGGTTATAGAAGTTGAAAGGGATTAAAGTAAAGTAATCTAGT
>NW_001857832.1:0-744 GCF_000209125.1 Entamoeba dispar SAW760
GACGCAGTATAGATAAAATAATTTTTACAATTCATTCTAACATAATTTATTAATTATTGATAATTAAATCATTTTCTATAAAAAGTAATAAATATCAAATAACTTTTAGTGTACTAGTAATTGTTATAGTTATTATTAATTCTTGACGCAGTATAGATAAAATAATTTTTAACAATTCATTCTAACATAATTTATTAATTATTGATAATTAAATCATTTTCTATAAAAAGTAATAAATATCAAATAACTTTTAGTGTACTAGTAATTGTTATAGTTATTATTAATTCTTGACGCAGTATAGATAAAATAATTTTTAACAATTCATTTTAATGATTAATGAATAAATGGATAATTAAATCATTTTCTATAAAAAGTAATAAATATCAAATAACTTTTAGTGTACTAGTAATTGTTATAGTTATTATTAATTCTTGACGCAGTATAGATAAAATAATTTTTAACAATTCATTTTAATGATTAATGAATAAATGGATAATTAAATCATTTTCTATAAAAAGTAATAAATATCAAATAACTTTTAGTGTACTAGTAATTGTTATAGTTATTATTAATTCTTGACGCAGTATAGATAAAATAATTTTTAACAATTCATTCTAACATAATTTATTAATTATTGATAATTAAATCATTTTCTATAAAAAGTAATAAATATCAAATAACTTTTAGTGTACTAGTAATTGTTATAGTTATTATTAATTCTTGACGCAGTATAGATAAAATAAT
>NW_001857831.1:0-524 GCF_000209125.1 Entamoeba dispar SAW760
AAGTATAGTTCACCATCTTTCGGGTCCTAACATATTTACTTCTTCTATTGAAAGATACTATTGCTAAATGTATTTCTACACTCTCATAGTTTTTCGTTTTCTCTTCATGTTATAGCTTTCCTGCTATTCTCATTCGCATCCATGTTAGACTCCTTGGTCCGTGTTTCAGGACGGGTAGATAATTTACTTCTTCAAGAGTTTCTATTCTCGGGATTAAATGTATTAATCTTACCTTAAATAGCTTTTATCATTCCATTATTATTGGATTTTTACTTTTAATTCACAATTAAATACTAAGATTTCTCTTAATATTCTCGTTTATTAATAATCACTATAAATGAAATAATTCTCTTGCTCTTAATAATTTCCTATATTACAAATTTCAATACAATCTTATTAAATATACTACTTATATATCTAATCTTTTTATATTTTTATTTATAATACATTCTACTATTTTTCTTATAAATTATCCGTTCACATATTACTCTTTCAAGCTCTTTTCACTCTTTTTCCAAAGTTCG
>NW_001857830.1:0-935 GCF_000209125.1 Entamoeba dispar SAW760
GCACCTTTTTTCAACAAATTTGTCGATTTAATATCTCTGCTACAACCTCACCATTTCTGATAAAACTTTATTTTTTGGAGGATCCACAGAACGATATTGGATACCTAGTACTTTTTATTAAAATCAAAAAAGTGCACCTTTTTTCAATAAAATTGTTGAATTAATATCTCTGCTACAACCTCACCATTTCTGATAAAACTTTATTTTTGGGAGGATCCACAGAACGATATTGGATACCTAGTACTTTATATTAAAATCATAAAAAGTGCACCTTTTTTCAATAAAATTGTTGAATTAATATCTCTGCTACAACCTCACCATTTCTGATAAAACTTTATTTTTTGGAGGATCCACAGAACGATATTGGATACCTAGTACTTTTTATTAAAATCAAAAAAGTGCACCTTTTTTCAATAAAATTGTTGAACTTGTATCTCATCTACAACCTCACCATTTCTGATAAAACTTTATTTTTTGGAGGTTCCATATAAAGTTACTAGATACCTAGTACTTTTTATTAAAATCAGACGCATTTAACTTCTTTCGTCTAATTTAGACAGAAACATGTCAAAAATTATCTCAGATAGAAAGCGACCAGAATTAATAATTTTTATCTTTTTGTAGAGTGCATATTAATGTGATTAATACTTAGTACTTTTTATTAAAATTGACGACATTTAACTTCTTTCATCTAATTTAGACAGAAACATGTCAAAAATTATCTCAGATAGAAAGCGACCAGAATTAATAATTTTTATCTTTTTGTAGAGTGCATATTAATGTGATTAATACTTAGTACTTTTTATTAAAATTGACGACATTTAACTTCTTTCATATAGTTTAGATAAAAAAGTTAATATCTCAAATACATAACTATCATAATTAATAATAATTATAGTTATGAGTAATAAACTATAAAGTGTTTGATATTTATT
>NW_001857829.1:0-910 GCF_000209125.1 Entamoeba dispar SAW760
AAATAATTCTATTAACATTTGACTATCTTCTTTTTATTTTTATTAATAGAATTTATATTTTTATGTTTTGTTATTTATTTGATTTGTTATTTTGAATAATATTGAAATATTTCATTTTCATTAAATCTTAACATTATTTACTTTTATTCTCAACTTCATGTTTTTATTTCAATAAATTAAAATTAAAATTATTATTCATTACATAGTATTTAATTGAAATGAAATCTATTTTTATTCATTAATAAGTTATTTATTTATTGTCATGAATGTTGAAATAATAATTTATTTAAAATGTTAAATGAATAAATGTCATATGCAGAATAAGTTAAATATTGATTTAATTATTATTAATATTTAATATAACACATTGAAATATATTGAATATTATTAAAAGAGATAAAATAAATAAACAATGTAAATGAAAATTAATAAATAAATTGATTTAGATTTAATGAATTTAATGAATGAATGTATTAGTTCTAAATTATCAATTGTTATATCATTAATAAAAAATTATTTATTAAATATAAAACAAAATATCAATATCATTAATAAATGATTTGATTATCATTTAAGTTCATTTCTTAATTTATACATTGTATTATTAAAATTAGATAAAATAAATAATTAATATTAAATATAATGGAATTATTATATTTATACTGTTATATCATGATTTTTAATAATATTTAATCTAAAATAGTATTTAATGTTGATGAAATATGACTCAATAAGTATAGTATTAAGAAGTTAATAAAAGTTTCGTTAACTGAATATAAAGAAATTAGAAAATAATGAATCACTATATCAAAATATACAATAATTTAAATTTGTGATAATGATACTGTTATTTATTATGATTTTGTAATATAATATATTTGATGATTCAATATCTCAGAATATCATAATT
>NW_001857828.1:0-966 GCF_000209125.1 Entamoeba dispar SAW760
TTATACACTTATACAACTTATACAACTTATACACCCTTATGTATATGTACACCTTATTATGTATTTTATTCCTTTTTATTATTATTACTATTCCTATTCATTTTCTTACTCTTTTCCCTTTCTATAACGAAGCATTCGTGCCCGAGTGGTCTAAGGGGGCCGTCTCAAGAACGGCTATCGCAAGATGCGTGGGTTCGAACCCCACCGGATGCATTCTTTTAACTGTATCTTATATATATTGTCTTATTCTTATATATACTTTTAACTTTTTATTATCTATATATCTATTTCTCTATATATCTATTCCTTTCCTATATCTCTCATTTCTTATATCTCTATTATTACCTTAGGGGATGTAGCTCAATTGGTAGAGCTTTCGCTTCGCATGCGAAGGGCAAGGGGATCGATACCCCTCATCTCCATTATTATGTATCTATTTATCTATTTATCTATTCTATATATATTATTATTATTATGTTTATTATTATTATGTTTTTTATTATGTTTATTATTATTATGTTATTTATGTTTATTATATTCTTATATGTTTATATGTTCTTATTATTATGTATATTTCTATACCTTTATCTATTTTTATATCTATTCTATATGATTATATGACTATACTATGTTCTTGTCTTCTATACTTATACTACCTACACTTTAACTTATTAACTTATTACCTTATTAACTTATTCCCTTATTATCACTTTATCACTTTATCACTTTATCACTTTATCACTTTATCACTTTATTATTACTAGTCTATACTATATGTGTGTATCTTATAGTCTGACTTATACCTTTATAGTTTTATAGACTTCATTATTTCTGTATTTATATATCAAGCATTCGTGCCCGAGTGGTCTAAGGGGCCGATTTAAGCTCGGCTATCGGAGATGCGTGGGTTCGACCCACCGGATGCATCTTTTATACACTTCACTAAGTTCTTAAAATATAAATAAA
>NW_001857827.1:0-638 GCF_000209125.1 Entamoeba dispar SAW760
GATGTAAGAGATGTAAGAGATGTAAGAGATGTAAGAGATGTAAGAAATGTAAGAAATGTAAGAGATGTAAGAGATGTAACAGTAGTAAGTATAAGAAGTGAGAATAGATATAATAGATAAGAAGTGGAATAATAAAAATAATAAGGATAATAAATATATATAATATATATAATATAAATAATATAATAAAGGTATAGAGTAAGAATAGATATAATATATATAATAAGTATAATAAGTATAATATATAAGAGGAATAGATAAAGTTAATAGTATAAGTGACTAATAAATAAGAATATATACATATATATAGTATAAAAAGTGAACTCTTCAACGGGGATTCGAACCCCGGTCTTTCACGTGACAGGCGAAGATACTAACCAGCTATACTATTGAAGACTTCTATAAGAAGAGTAAGAGTTGTATATATATACATGAATAAGTGTAATATATGAAGGTAAGAGTTGTATATATATATAAATATATAAATAAATATATATATATATGAATAAGTGAATAGAAGATATAAAATAGATATAAAAAAAAAGATAGAATATATATATAAATAAGATATAATAAGTATAAAATTTATAAAAAAATATATAATAAAGAGATAGCAATATTAATCAAAGACAATGTGG
>NW_001857826.1:0-906 GCF_000209125.1 Entamoeba dispar SAW760
AGTATAAAGTAATAAAGGAATAAAGTATAAAAAGAATATAGTAATATAGTAATAAAGGAATAAAGTATAAAAGGAATAAAGTATAAAAGGAATAAAGTATAAAAGGAATAAAGTATAAAAGGAATATAGTAATAAAGGAATATAATAATAAAGGATATAAGTATAAGTATAAGTATAAGTCATGAATATAAAATAGAATATAGAATATAAAGGATATAATATATAATATATAAAGTAGAATATATACATATAATATATATAATAAATATAATAATATATAATATATAATATATAAGGGAAGTACATAAAAAGAATATAGTATAGATTAAATATAGATGAAGGGGGCTTAGCTCAGTGGCAGAGCAGCTGACTCCAGATCAGCCGGTCAGTGGTTCAATCCCTCTAGCCCTCACTTTTTATACATATAGTATCCATAAAGTATAGATAAAGTAAGATATAGTATATCTAGTGTATAAGTAGAGGATACATATAGTAAGATAGTAAGATAGTATGATAGTATGATAGTATGATAGTATGATAGTATGATAGTAAGATAATAAGAAAGTATGGCATCTATAGTCATATATAGAACAATAAATAGTCATATAAACACTGGAAAGTGATATAAAAGATATAAAAGGATATAAGATATAAAATAAATAAAATATATATATATAACATATAAAAAAAATAAAGAAGTAAGTTTAAGTTATAAAAGGTTATATAAAAGAGTGAATAAGTTAGTCGGAATAGTTAAAGAATAGAATAGTATAGTCATATAAACATATAAACATATAAACATATAATAATATATAGATAATATAAATAGAAAGAAATATATATAATATAAACATAATATGTAAACAGATTATATGATAAAGTAGTTATAGTAAGCTCTCATAGCTC
>NW_001857825.1:0-812 GCF_000209125.1 Entamoeba dispar SAW760
ATTCGTAGTCTGATGCGTTTCCATTGCGCCACAAGCCCTATAACATTCATAAAATACTGGGAAGATAAAAAAAGGGATATATAAGTTATATAAATGTTATAAGTTATATAAATGTTATAAGTTATATAAATGATATAAGTTATATAAATGATATAAGTTATATAAATGATATAGATATGATATAGATATAGATATAGATATGATATATAAAAGACATAAGAAAGATAAGATATAAAATAAACAGACTAGGAATAATAATAAAAGTACATAGTCATATAATAATATAATAATATAAGAAAATATATGATAGTCATAGTCATAAGTAAGTAGGATAACGGTAGGTTCATATCAAGTAGGATACACCCGTTCCCATCCGAACACGGAAGTAAAGATGCTTAGAGCCTGATCAGTACCATTATGTTCACACAGATGGGAACGTCAGGTAATCTACCTTTTTGTTTTTATATAGAGAGTTTTTTTTTAAATAAAGGAATAAAGGAATAAAGGAATATAGAAATATAGAAATATAGAAATAAAGGAATATAGAAATAAATACATACATAGATATATAAATAAAGATATATATAAATAAATAAATAAAGAAATATATATATATATATAAATAAAGAAATATATATATAATAGAATATAAAGGTTATAGAAGTTGAAAGGGATTAAAGTAAAGTAATCTAGTCAATAAAAAGACGAGCTTGGCAGGGATCGAACCTGCAATCCCCAGATTCGTAGTCTGATGCGTTTCCATTGCGCCACAAGCCCCTATAACATTCATAAAATACTGGGAAGATAAAAAA
>NW_001857824.1:0-877 GCF_000209125.1 Entamoeba dispar SAW760
TCTGAAAAGAAAAGATTTGAAATTAGTGCTATCAAATGATCCATCATGGGATCCAAAATACATGTTTACTATTAAAATATGATACCGTCCATAGACAATTCGAAGGAACTGTTGAAGCAGGTGAAAATGCTATTATTGTTAATGGACATAAGATTGTTGTTAAAGCTGAAAGAGACCCAGCTCAAATTGGATGGGGAGAACTTGGAGTTGATTATGTTGTTGAATCAACTGGAGTTTTCACTACTATTCCAAAGGCTGAAGCACATATTAAGGGAGGAGCTAAGAAAGTCATTATTTCAGCCCCATCTGCTGATGCTCCAATGTTTGTTGTTGGAGTTAACACTGAAGCATACAAACCAGAAATGAACATTATTTCAAACGCATCATGCACAACTAACTGTCTTGCACCACTTGCTAAAGTTATTAATAATGAATTTGGAATTGTTGAAGGTCTTATGACAACTATTCATGCTACTACTGCTACTCAAAAGACAGTTGATGGACCATCAGGAAAAGATTGGAGAGCAGGTAGATGTGCATGTGCTAACATTATTCCAGCTAGCACTGGAGCAGCCAAGGCTGTTGGAAAAGTTATTCCATCTCTTAATGGCAAACTTACTGGTATGTCATTCAGAGTTGGAACACCAGATGTTTCATGTGTTGATTTAACATGCAGACTCGAAAAAGAAGTAACTGTTGAATCAATTAAAGCTGCCATTAAGAAAGCATCAGAAGGAGAAATGAAAGGAATTCTTGGATATACTGAAGACCTTGTTGTTTCATCAGATTTTGTCCATGACAATAGATCATCAATTTTCGATGCAGCTGCTACTATTCTTTTGAATCCACACTTTGTTAAATTAGTTTCATGGTATGA
>NW_001857823.1:0-912 GCF_000209125.1 Entamoeba dispar SAW760
TAATAACATATATAGTCATATAGTATAATAGTCATATATAGAATAACATAAGATGATAGGATTAATAAGAATAAAGATATCGATACCGACCATAGCTCAGTTGGTAGAGCGGAGGACTGTAGTTGTAGAATAGAATTCCTTAGGTCACTGGTTCGAATCCGGTTGGTCGGATCAGTTTTTATACTAATACATAGGTAAAGAACTAATATACTAATACATAGGTGTACAAGTAATATACTAATAGATAAAATTTTTATACTAATAGTAATAGTAATAGTAATAGTAATAAATAGGAGTTTTATACTAATAGATAAGAATAGGTGTGAAAAGAAATAAATAAATATATATATATATATAAGGATGTATATAGGAAAGTACATAGACATAAATAATAATAAACATAAACATAAACATAAATATAAATATAAATATAATATAGAAGAACATAATAATAATAATAATAATAATAATAATATATAATATATAATATACATATAAAGAAATATAAACATATAGATATATACATAAGCATAGAGTAATAAAGTAAAAGATAATATAAGTCTAATAAGTAATATAAGTAATATAAATATAATAAGAATAAAGTCAAAGTCGCATATATACATGGTATAGTAATCCATTGTGGTGTAGTTGGTAACATACAAGCCTTTCACGTTTGTGCCCCGGGTTCGATTCCCGGCGATGGAATTTTTTAGCATTAATATAAAGTATAAGTAGTAATAATATAAAGTATAAGTAGTAATAATATAAAGTATAAGTAGTAATAATATAAAGTATAAGTAGTAATAATATAAAGTAAAGGTAGTAATAATATAAAGTAAATAAAGTATAGGTAATAATAAATAGATAGTAATAAGAAAATAATAAATGAGGAAGTATATAAAGAATATAAAT
>NW_001857822.1:0-859 GCF_000209125.1 Entamoeba dispar SAW760
TCACTATCTATATCCTTTATCTATATATATATATATATATCTTTGTCTATATCACTTGATATATCATTATCTACTTTATTTATATCACTAACTATATCCTTTTGACTTTTACTACTTTATAAACCTTTCTTAGTGTATCTATATACCTTTGACCTTTTACCAGTTTATAAAGGTTTCATGGTGTAGTTGGTTATCACATCATCTTGACGTGGTGAGGGTCCCCGGATCGAACCCGGGTGAAACCATTTTATACTTAAACTACTTCTTTAAACTTATTATATATATTTATTATGTATATCATCACTTTATATATCATATATTTCTTATTTATATATATATTTATATTTATACATCTATGTTTATATAAAACAAAAACTATACCTATAACTATAACTATAACTATAACTATATTCTTATCCTTTATATATGTTTATATATATATATATATGTATATGTTTATTTCTTTATTTGTATATATGTATATATGTATATATTATCTACTTCTTTATATGTTTATATGTTATTATGTTTATATGTTATTATGTTTATATGTTATTATGTTATTATGTTATTATATATATGTTATTATGTTATTATGTTATTATATATATGTTTATGTTATCTACTTCTTTATATATGTTTATGTTTATGTTTATTCTTTCCCCTTTTTATATTTCTATTATTTATTTATATACTTTCACTTTCTTATATACTCCCTTTTTACTTTTTACTTCCTTCTTTAACTTGTAAGCTTCCTTAGCTCAGCTGGTAGCAGCGTTAGACTGAAGTTCTAAAGGTCGTTGGTTCGAACCCGACAGGAAGCATACGCTTTTTAAACTTTATATTACTTATTATATCC
>NW_001857821.1:0-926 GCF_000209125.1 Entamoeba dispar SAW760
CGTCAGATTAATAATAACTATAACAATTACTAGTACACTAAAAGTTATTTGATATTTATTACTTTTTATAGAAAATGATTTAATTATCCATTTATTCATTAATCATTAAAATGAATTGTTAAAAATTATTTTATCTATACTGCGTCAAGAATTAATAATAACTATAACAATTACTAGTACACTAAAAGTTATTTGATATTTATTACTTTTTATAGAAAATGATTTAATTATCCATTTATTCATTAATCATTAAAATGAATTGTTAAAAATTATTTTATCTATACTGCGTCAAGAATTAATAATAACTATAACAATTACTAGTACACTAAAAGTTATTTGATATTTATTACTTTTTATAGAAAATGATTTAATTATCAATAATTAATAAATTATGTTAGAATGAATTGTTAAAAATTATTTTATCTATACTGCGTCAAGAATTAATAATAACTATAACAATTACTAGTACACTAAAAGTTATTTGATATTTATTACTTTTTATAGAAAATGATTTAATTATCAATAATTAATAAATTATGTTAGAATGAATTGTTAAAAATTATTTTATCTATACTGCGTCAAGAATTAATAATAACTATAACAATTACTAGTACACTAAAAGTTATTTGATATTTATTACTTTTTATAGAAAATGATTTAATTATCCATTTATTCATTAATCATTAAAATGAATTGTTAAAAATTATTTTATCTATACTGCGTCAAGAATTAATAATAACTATAACAATTACTAGTACACTAAAAGTTATTTGATATTTATTACTTTTTATAGAAAATGATTTAATTATCCATTTATTCATTAATCATTAAAATGAATTGTTAAAAATTATTTTATCTATACTGCGTCAAGAATTAATAATAACTATAACAATTACTAGTACACTAAAAGTTATTTGATATTTTTA
>NW_001857820.1:0-463 GCF_000209125.1 Entamoeba dispar SAW760
AAATGTCAACAGAAAGTATAAAAATTTATAAGGTAAAAGTTGTTCAGATATTAATTTTAAACAAGTGATTTATTAATAAAAATTTATAAAAAATGATACTTCTATCATGATTTTTTTGAGACACAAAAAATGACTTATCTTAAATATACATCGTTTTTCATATAATATAAAATAATAATTATAATACTGATATATCAAATAAAATAATTGTTTTGTAGATAAAGTATTGAAGGACGTATAGATGAGTAGAGTCAATATTTTTTGTCACTGAGTCAATTTTATCATATCTCTGTAACAAGGTTGTTTTAATGAAAACTTATAAGGTAAAAAATGTTCTTGGAGGTAATCTGAAGACCTCATTTTTTAACAATTTTTTCATGATTATTTCATCATTGAGCATTACCTTTGAATAACAAAGAAGAATAACAAAAAATGACCTAAAAATAGTGAATAACAAAAAAGA
>NW_001857819.1:0-884 GCF_000209125.1 Entamoeba dispar SAW760
GAATAAGATATAGATATATATAATATAATAATATATAAAGAAACATATAAGTGAAGTGTATAAAAAGAATGCATCCGGTGGGGTTCGAACCCACGCATCTTCCGATAGCCGAGCTTAAATCGGCCCCCTTAGACCACTCGGGCACGAATGCTTTGATATATAAATACAGAAATAATGAAGTCTATAAAACTATAAAGGTATAAGTCAGACTATAAGATACACACATATAGTATAGACTAGTAATAATAAAGTGATAAAGTGATAAAGTGATAAAGTGATAAAGTGATAAAGTGATAATAAGGGAATAAGTTAATAAGGTAATAAGTTAATAAGTTAAAGTGTAGGTAGTATAAGTATAGAAGACAAGAACATAGTATAGTCATATAATCATATAGAATAGATATAAAAATAGATAAAGGTATAGAAATATACATAATAATAAGAACATATAAACATATAAGAATATAATAAACATAAATAACATAATAATAATAAACATAATAAAAAACATAATAATAATAAACATAATAATAATAATATATATAGAATAGATAAATAGATAAATAGATACATAATAATGGAGATGAGGGGTATCGATCCCCTTGCCCTTCGCATGCGAAGCGAAAGCTCTACCAATTGAGCTACATCCCCTAAGGTAATAATAGAGATATAAGAAATGAGAGATATAGGAAAGGAATAGATATATAGAGAAATAGATATATAGATAATAAAAAGTTAAAAGTATATATAAGAATAAGACAATATATATAAGATACAGTTAAAAGAATGCATCCGGTGGGGTTCGAACCCACGCATCTTGCGATAGCCGTTCTTGAGACGGCCCCCTTAGACCACTCGGGCACGAATGCTTCGTTATAGAAAGG
>NW_001857818.1:0-953 GCF_000209125.1 Entamoeba dispar SAW760
AAAAATAGAAAAATTTACTCTGAAAATGGGAATTCTTTCTTTTAAAAATAGAATTTTTGAATAATTAACAAAATTTTTTGAAAATAGTTTACTTTAAAAATAGAACATAATATGTCATAAAATTTTCCAAATTCGAAAATGAAGAAAATTACTTCCATAGAATTTTCAAAAATTTAAAAACAAAAAATTCAAGAATGATTTGAATTTATCTTATTTCTAAAAATAGAATAACAAAAAATTCATTAAAAATAGAAATTGTTATTAACTCAATTTTTATAACATTTTATAACAATAAATTACATGTACCAAAATATATAATAATATAATATTTCATACCACAAATAAATTACGTTCAAAATTATATAAAATATTTTTCAAGTGTTATATTAGTTAAAAAATCAATAAATAATTAAATATCTATATTTCTTTAAAAAGTAATAAATATCAAACACATTATAGTTTATTACTCATAACTATAATTATTATTAATTATGATAGTTATGTATTTGAGATATTAACTTTTTTATCTAAACTAGATGAAAGAAGTTAAATGTCGTCAATTTTAATAAAAAGTACTAAGTATTAATCACATTAATATGCACTCTACAAAAAGATAAAAATTATTAATTCTGGTCGCTTTCTATCTGAGATAATTTTTGACATGTTTCTGTCTAAATTAGATGAAAGAAGTTAAATGTCGTCAATTTTAATAAAAAGTACTAAGTATTAATCACATTAATATGCACTCTACAAAAAGATAAAAATTATTAATTCTGGTCGCTTTCTATCTGAGATAATTTTTGACATGTTTCTGTCTAAATTAGACGAAAGAAGTTAAATGCGTCTGATTTTAATAAAAAGTACTAGGTATCTAGTAACTTTATATGGAACCTCCAAAAAATAAAGTTTTATCAGAAATGGTGAGGTTGTAGATGAGATACAAGTTCAACAAT
>NW_001857817.1:0-968 GCF_000209125.1 Entamoeba dispar SAW760
CTTGCGACATTTCTGTCTTATAGGCAGAAAACTAATTAATAGGTTTCAGTCTCGTTCGTTACCGGAATTAACCTGACAAATCACTCCACCAACTAAGAACGGCCATGCACCACTACCCAATAAATCATGAAAGAACTCTTAATCTGTCATTCCTTCTACTGTTCGGTCTTGGTAAGTTTTCCCGTGTTGAGTCAAATTAAGCCGCAGGCTCCACTCCTGGTGTGCCCTTCCGTCAATTCCTTTAAGTTTCAGCCTTGTGACCATACTCCCCCTGAAGTCCATAAACTCAAGATTTCTCTTTAAGTTCTGAACAAGGTAGTATTGATATACTTGGATTTAGAAACAATGTTTCTTCATCTTTGTACATCTGAATTTCATCCAATCCTTGGTTGACATCGTTTATAGTTAGGACTACGACGGTATCTGATCGTCTTCGATCCCCTAACTTTCGTTCTTGATTAATGGACCCAGTTGAGTGAAATGCTTTCGCTCTCGTGCATCTTATAGCGATCATGGATTTTCACCTCTCCCGTTATTTTCTGAATCACCCCAATTGTTCCTTTTAATCCTTCTCTCGAAATGTCTAATTGACATCTCCTCAGCATTGTCCCATGCTTGAATATTCATTAACATAATGTTTTGCTTTAAACACCTTATTTTATTCAAAGTAATGACAACTCAATTACTTGAATTGTCTCCTTCTTTGATTTTAATTTAACATTTCTAGAAACTTCACTTAATGTAAAGTCTTCAAAATGTATAAAATCACATTTTAATTCAACTACGAGCGTTTTAATCACAGCAACTTTAATATACACTATTGGAGCTGGAATTACCGCGGCTGCTGGCACAGACTTGCCCTCCATTGATTTCGTAGAGATTTACTCCTACTCATCCTTCAGATTGATTTACTCACTCTAGAGTATGTGTCGTCACTACTCTTCATTCGAAGGGGTATTACGCGCTGC
>NW_001857816.1:0-909 GCF_000209125.1 Entamoeba dispar SAW760
TTCAATCCTTTATATTGACTATATGTCACTTATATATTTCTTAAGGATTTCCATCTGTAATTTAGGATCGATTCACCCTAATCCAAGTAATGTTGTTTAGGAACCTTTCTCCTCTTCAGTTCTAAGATGTTTTTTTCCTCTTCTTAGTATTTGCTACTACCACCAAGATCTGCACTAAGGACAGTTTCAATCTAAATTACTTTAAATCTTTACTACTTTTGTTGTCCTTACGCCATTTCGTTTCCTTACTCGTTAAAATGTCTTCATTTTAACGGTCGAGTATCAGTTAAGAAATTATAATGCCATCCATTTTCAGGACTCATTCATTCGATAGGTGAGTTGTTACACATTCCTTAGCGGTTTCCGACTTCCATGGCCACCGTCCTATTGTCAATATGAATGAATACCTTTTGTGGTACTCGTTATGTTTCTTTTTGGCACTTTATCTCGACGTTCGGTTCATCCCGCATCGCCAGTCCTGCTTACCAGACTTGGCCGATTCAAAGTATGTTTATATTTAAATTCCTGAAGTGTATTTAACACTGAGAATTCTTCTTTGTTTATTCATAGTTTGACAAGATGTTGAGTGAAAATACTCACCCATTACACCTAATCATTATCTTTACCAATCAATACTATTAATACTTTGACCTTCCTAAGGGAATATTCAGGTGGAACCAGCTACTAGATAGTTCGATGAGTCTTTCGCCCCTATACTCAAATATGACAAGTAATTTGCACGTTAACACTGCGTGAATCTTCCACCAAAGTTTCCTTCGGCTTCAATCCGTTCAAGTATAGTTCACCATCTTTCGGGTCCTAACATATTTACTTCTTCTATTGAAAGATACTATTGCTAAATGTATTTCTACACTCTCATAGTTTTTCGTTTTCTCTTCATGTTATAGC
>NW_001857815.1:0-848 GCF_000209125.1 Entamoeba dispar SAW760
CAGAAATCACATTCTGTAATGAACCTATTTAGATTTATCAGAATGCTATGTTTTTATTAAACAGTCGGATTCCCCTAACCTTTAAAGTTCTGATTCGATTTTAATCCTTTTACAAGGAAATCACCAGAGCTACTCTTTCTTGCTAACTTACAGAGCTATGTTGCCGACTTCCCTTACCTGCGTTATTCTATTTAACTAAAGATTTTGCTTCTTGGAGACCTGTGTGCGGTTATTAGTACGAGCAAAAGAATTCTTTAATTAGCTTTATGCTAAGATTCCCTTTAATTTTTATGAAGACTGCAAAAATACCACAATTCAATCATATGTTGAATTTCTTACAAAGCCAATAAATTCCACTTCTCTGATTGATTCATTTCAGTGGAGTTTACTTTTGTTAAGAAGAAAAGAGAACTCTTCCGTAGATTTTCACACTCCATTTTAAAGTTCATGATATGTTACCATTTTATTCGATTTAATCTTATTTCTAAGATTTAATCATTAATTCTCTTGATTAAGAACTATTAATCTTATTCCCTTTCAATCCTTATATTGACTATATGTCACTTATATATTTCTTAAGGATTTCCATCTGTAATTTAGGATCGATTCACCCTAATCCAAGTAATGTTGTTTAGGAACCTTTCTCCTCTTCAGTTCTAAGATGTTTTTTTCCTCTTCTTAGTATTTGCTACTACCACCAAGATCTGCACTAAGGACAGTTTCAATCTAAATTACTTTAAATCTTTACTACTTTTGTTGTCCTTACGCCATTTCGTTTCCTTACTCGTTAAAATGTCTTCATTTTAACGGTCGAGTATCAGTTAAGAAATTATAATGCCATCCATTTT
>NW_001857814.1:0-707 GCF_000209125.1 Entamoeba dispar SAW760
TTTATAAGGTAAAAGTTGTTCAGATATTAATTTTAAACAAGTGATTTATTAATAAAAATTTATAAAAAATGATACTTCTATCATGATTTTTTTGAGACACAAAAAATGACTTATCTTAAATATACATCGTTTTTCATATAATATAAAATAATAATTATAATACTGATATATCAAATAAAATAATTGTTTTGTAGATAAAGTATTGAAGGACGTATAGATGAGTAGAGTCAATATTTTTTGTCACTGAGTCAATTTTATCATATCTCTGTAACAAGGTTGTTTTAATGAAAACTTATAAGGTAAAAAATGTTCTTGGAGGTAATCTGAAGACCTCATTTTTTAACAATTTTTTCATGATTATTTCATCATTTTATTTAACATAATTATGTATGAGAAATGAATTGTTTAGAATTCAATTCTGAACAACTTTTACCTTATAAATTTTTATACTTTCCTTTCCAGCACACTGGGGTCATAGCTGTTTCCTGATGATTAATATTAAAAAGAAATACATAATGAAGATAAAATAAAATAAATAAATCATGAATAATAACTAATACAGATTAAGATAATTGTTAAACAGAATTTAATTTAAAGAATGAGATATAAAGATATTAAATAATTTTTTAATATTCTTTAATAAAAATAATCATTCATATCTCAAAAAATGTCAACGAAAGTATAAAAATTTATAAGGTAAAAGTTGT
>NW_001857813.1:0-334 GCF_000209125.1 Entamoeba dispar SAW760
TGTAGCAGAGATATTAATTCAACAATTTTATTGAAAAAAGGTGCACTTTTTTGATTTTAATAAAAAGTACTAGGTATCCAATATCGTTCTGTGGATCCTCCAAAAAATAAAGTTTTATCAGAAATGGTGAGGTTGTAGCAGAGATATTAATTCAACAAATTTGTTGAAAAAAGGTGCACTTTTTTGATTTTAATAAAAAGTACTAGGTATCCAATATCGTTCTGTGGATCCTCCAAAAAATAAAGTTTTATCAGAAATGGTGAGGTTGTAGCAGAGATATTAATTCAACAATTTTATTGAAAAAAGGTGCACTTTTTTCAATAAAATTGTTGAA
>NW_001857812.1:0-948 GCF_000209125.1 Entamoeba dispar SAW760
TGTAATTTATTGTTATAAAATGTTATAAAAATTGAGTTAATAACAATTTCTATTTTTAATGAATTTTTTGTTATTCTATTTTTAGAAATAAGATAAATTCAAATCATTCTTGAATTTTTTGTTTTTAAATTTTTGAAAATTCTATGGAAGTAATTTTCTTCATTTTCGAATTTGGAAAATTTTATGACATATTATGTTCTATTTTTAAAGTAAACTATTTTCAAAAAATTTTGTTAATTATTCAAAAATTCTATTTTTAAAAGAAAGAATTCCCATTTTCAGAGTAAATTTTCTTATTTTTAGAAGAAATATCTTTAGAATTTTTACTTTTAGAAAATACATTAAAGTATCAGTAAAATATAATAAATAATATTTTAATAATTTTTAATATCAAATAAAATAACTAGTATAAAAGAGGGTATTAAAAGACTTAATAATATTTAAATTTAAAATGTCAAAAAATTGGGTATAAACCCAATAAAGGACAGATGAGAAAAGAAGAAATAAATCTTCTGTTGAAGAATTTCGAATTAAATAATTCGAAAATTCAAAATAGTTTTGGGTCTCAAAAAACCCACGAGAAACAAAACTATTTTGAGTAGTATTTAATTATGTTAAGCATTCTTAAAATAAATTATAAACATATTTACAGCTTCATTAAATAAAACCATAAACATACATTACCATAAAAGCATTAAGAGAATAAGGATGATTAATAATAATTAATGCTACTATATAATGAGAGGAATAATAAAGAGAGAATATAGCATTTACGTTTGTTTAAATAATAAATTATGAGAGAATAGCACAGTTTGTCAATAAAATAATAAATAAAATAAGTATTCATAATATTTAGGGAGATAATATAAGAGATAAACAGAATAAGTAATCTCATAGAAGAGATAATTAAAGAAATAAGAAATGATTATTAAAAAATTTATATATCAT
>NW_001857811.1:0-1040 GCF_000209125.1 Entamoeba dispar SAW760
AAATGAATTGTTAAAAATTATTTTATCTATACTGCGTCAAGAATTAATAATAACTATAACAATTACTAGTACACTAAAAGTTATTTGATATTTATTACTTTTTATAGAAAATGATTTAATTATCCATTTATTCAATTAGTAAAGTTAAAGACTATTTTAAATTAAAAAACTATATTATTTTATTATTTAAACTATTTCAATTCAAACATTAAAAAAATAAATAAAAAATCGTTCAATTAATCATTATAATATCATTAAATAAAAAGTTGTTTAGAATTCAATTCTGAACAACTTTTACCTTATAAATTTTTATACTTTCGTTGACATTTTTTGAGATATTAATAACTAATTGATAATATTAATAACCATAAAATAAAATATGACAAAAATTCTGTTAAAAAATTAAAATAATTATACTTTATTTTACCAATTTAATATTTAATGATAAAAAAGAAAGATAATTAATTATATTAAAATGTTAAAAATGAGTAAAAATTTAACCATAAAATAAAATATGACAAAAATTCTGTTAAAAAATTAAAATAATTATACTTTATTTTACCAATTTAATGAAAAAACAGAAAAGATAATTAATTATATTAAAATGTTAAAAAAGAATAAAAGGAATAAAAAGAAATAAATTTAATAATTTTAATGAATATAGGATGAAAAAAAGAATTGATAATACATTTTAAAATAAGTTTTATATAAATTTAAATAGAAATTACGGTTAAGTCTCAGCAAATCGTTTCATTCAATACCCGAGAGTATTGATTAAGAAACTCTAAAGCTTACAACACCGATTTCTGATGCCATCGTCTATAAGCAACAGTTATGCTTTGAATTTTGTTAACTCAGTATTCACTACCCTTTTGATAGAGTAATACACGAGATAATAAATACAACGTATATAATTTTCAATTGTACTAAAGTAACAAGAAAAAGACAAAGTATTCATCTAGACGAAATTCTGGCTTGAGAGGCTTTCAGCCATTATTTTCAACACGTGTTAGATTCTCACACTATTTGATCAAATAATT
>NW_001857810.1:0-1036 GCF_000209125.1 Entamoeba dispar SAW760
CCTACTTGATATGAACCTACCGTTATCCTACTTACTTATGACTATGACTATCATATATTTTCTTATATTATTATATTATTATATGACTATGTACTTTTATTATTATTCCTAGTCTGTTTATTTTATATCTTATCTTTCTTATGTCTTTTATATATCATATCTATATCTATATCTATATCATATCTATATCATTTATATAACTTATATCATTTATATAACTTATATCATTTATATAACTTATAACATTTATATAACTTATAACATTTATATAACTTATATATCCCTTTTTTTATCTTCCCAGTATTTTATGAATGTTATAGGGCTTGTGGCGCAATGGAAACGCATCAGACTACGAATCTGGGGATTGCAGGTTCGATCCCTGCCAAGCTCGTCTTTTTATTGACTAGATTACTTTACTTTAATCCCTTTCAACTTCTATAACCTTTATATTCTATTATATATATATTTCTTTATTTATATATATATATATATTTCTTTATTTATTTATTTATATATATCTTTATTTATATATCTATGTATGTATTTATTTCTATATTCCTTTATTTCTATATTTCTATATTTCTATATTCCTTTATTCCTTTATTCCTTTATTTAAAAAAAAACTCTCTATATAAAAACAAAAAGGTAGATTACCTGACGTTCCCATCTGTGTGAACATAATGGTACTGATCAGGCTCTAAGCATCTTTACTTCCGTGTTCGGATGGGAACGGGTGTATCCTACTTGATATGAACCTACCGTTATCCTACTTACTTATGACTATGACTATCATATATTTTCTTATATTATTATATTATTATATGACTATGTACTTTTATTATTATTCCTAGTCTGTTTATTTTATATCTTATCTTTCTTATGTCTTTTATATATCATATCTATATCTATATCTATATCATATCTATATCATTTATATAACTTATATCATTTATATAACTTATATCATTTATATAACTTATAACATTTATATAACTTATACATTTATATAACTTATATATCCCTTTTTTTATCTTCC
>NW_001857809.1:0-446 GCF_000209125.1 Entamoeba dispar SAW760
ACTTTTTTGATTTTAATAAAAAGTACTAGGTATCTATTACCTTACATTTTGCACTTAAAAAATGCAGTTGTTATTAATTCTTGACGCAGTACATTTGAGATATTAATAATTATTAAAATAATAGTGTTCTATTTATAGATTATTTTTTGTTATTCATTGTAGAAATAACATTTTTTAAATCAAGATTTTATGAAGTATAAGTTATTTATTTTTAAATCAACATTTTTCAAAAAATCTTTTCTATTAAAAAACTATATTATTTTATTATTTAAACTATTTCAATTCAAACGTTAAAAAGATGAATAAAATCGTTCAATTTATCATTACAACATCATTAAATAAAGAGTTGTTTAGAATTCAATTCTGAACAACTTTTACCTTATAAATTTTTATACTTTCGTTGACATTTTTTGAGATATTAATATAAAAAAATAATGATTAATATT
>NW_001857808.1:0-809 GCF_000209125.1 Entamoeba dispar SAW760
AGGTGTAGTAGTAAGTAGTAAAAGGATGTAAGAAGTAATAAGTAAGAAGTAATAAGTAAGAAGTAATAAGTAATAAGTAAGAAATGGAAGTAATGTAAGAAGTAATAAGTAAATAGTAATAAGTAGGAAATAGTAATAGTAAGAAGTGTATAGTAGATGTATAATAAAGTAATAAAAAGATATAAAGGTAAAAAGATGATAAATAATAACATAATAAATAGGGAAGATAATAAATATATATAAGCTAAGTGTAAAGATAGAAATAGGTAATAATAATATAAGGCGGCTTAGCTCAGTGGCAGAGCGTCTCTCTCGTAAAGAGAAGGTCATGGGTCCGATCCCCATAGTCGCCTTCTAGGTATTTTTTAAAGGGAATAAACATATATAAAAGGAATAAACATATATAAAAGGAATAAACATATAGACAGAGAGTGATAAAGAAGAATATATAGATAGATAATATATATATAATATATATAAATAATATATAGATACATAATATATATAATATATAGATACATAATATATATATATAATATATAGATAGTGATATATATATATACATACATACATAAGTGGTGATAAAAGTAGAATATAGTAGAATATATAACATAATATAAGATAGAAATATATATAGAAAGAGATAATAGTTAGAATATAAACATAGATAAAGTTCATAAGTTTAATATAATGGTATAAAGGTATAGTTATATACATAAAAAGTGGTCCCACCCAGATTCGAACTGGGGTCCTAAGAACCAAAATCTTATATGCTGCCCCTACACCATGGAACCGTTATGAATAGATGG
>NW_001857807.1:0-992 GCF_000209125.1 Entamoeba dispar SAW760
CATGGGACAATGCTGAGGAGATGTCAATTATACATTTCGAGAGAAGGATTAAAAGGAACAATTGGGGTGATTCAGAAAATAACGGGAGAGGTGAAAATCCATGATCGCTATAAGATGCACGAGAGCGAAAGCATTTCACTCAACTGGGTCCATTAATCAAGAACGAAAGTTAGGGGATCGAAGACGATCAGATACCGTCGTAGTCCTAACTATAAACGATGTCAACCAAGGATTGGATGAAATTCAGATGTACAAAGATGAAGAAACATTGTTTCTAAATCCAAGTATATCAATACTACCTTGTTCAGAACTTAAAGAGAAATCTTGAGTTTATGGACTTCAGGGGGAGTATGGTCACAAGGCTGAAACTTAAAGGAATTGACGGAAGGGCACACCAGGAGTGGAGCCTGCGGCTTAATTTGACTCAACACGGGAAAACTTACCAAGACCGAACAGTAGAAGGAATGACAGATTAAGAGTTCTTTCATGATTTATTGGGTAGTGGTGCATGGCCGTTCTTAGTTGGTGGAGTGATTTGTCAGGTTAATTCCGGTAACGAACGAGACTGAAACCTATTAATTAGTTTTCTGCCTATAAGACAGAAATGTTCGCAAGAACAGGTGCGTAAGTACCACTTCTTAAAGGGACACATTTCAATTGTCCTATTTTAATTGTTAGTTATCTAATTTCGATTAGAACTCTTTTAACGTGGGAAAAAGAAAAAGGAAGCATTCAGCAATAACAGGTCTGTGATGCCCTTAGACATCTTGGGCCGCACGCGCGCTACAATGGAGTTACTAGAGAGCATTTTATCATTTACACCTTATTTATTAGGCTATGTCTAATAGGTAGGGATAGTAAGTGGTGTACCGAGATTTGAATAGTTAAGGAAACTCAAAAGAACGTACATGACAGGGATAAATGATTGGAATTATTTGTTTGAACGAGGAATTCCTTGTATATCGAGTCATTAACTCGAGATGAATACGTCC
>NW_001857806.1:0-967 GCF_000209125.1 Entamoeba dispar SAW760
TGGGGTTCGAACCCACGCCTCCGAAGAGAACAGTACTTTAAACTGCCGCCTTGGACCACTCGGCCACTCTTGCTGGTTGTCATATAATAAAATCAAAGAATAAAAACACTATAAAGGTATAAAGGTATAAAGGTATAAAGGTATAACTCTATATAGGTATAAAGGTATAAGAGGAATAGAATAGTATAAAGGTATAAAGGTATAACACTATAACACTATAGTCATATAGTCATATAAAGGTATAACTCTATAAGAATATAAGAATAGAATAGGGTAACACTATAGGAATAATATAAAGATAAAATAGAAAGTCTATATAGGATAAAGATAGAGTAAGAATAATAGAACATAAAAGGTTATAGATATCTAAACATTTACACATATATGAATATATAGATAGAAAAGGATCTAGAAATAAGAATAGAAAAGTATCTAGATGTATATATAGATATAAAGATAAGAACTAAGATGTAAGATGTAAGATGTAAGATATAAGATATAAGATATAAGATATAAGTAAACATATAGATTATAGGAGGCATAAAAAGTGTAAGGCCTCTGCGGGAATCGAACCCACGACCTTTCCCTTACTAGGGGAACGCACTGCCATCTATGCTAAGAGGCCTTCCAAGGATGGAGGTATATATAATATAAAAAAAAGGTGTAATATATATATAAAAAGTTGAAATAAATAAATATAAAAAGTTGGAATATATATATATAAAAGGTGTAATATATATAAAAGGTGTAATATATATAAAAGAAGGAATATATATATATATAAGGAAGAATAAATATAAATAAAAGATAAGGTATAATAAAATAATAAAGGTATAAAGTTATATAGATATATAAATATATATATAGATATAGATATAAAGGAATAAAGTAGAAAAGTAGAAAAGTAGAAATGATAAAGTTTAATATATAACATAAGTTATAAAGTGATAAGTGACATATATATAGA
>NW_001857805.1:0-935 GCF_000209125.1 Entamoeba dispar SAW760
GAACTCTTGAGAAGTAAATTATCTACCCGTCTTGAAACACGGACCAAGGAGTCTAACATGGATGCGAATGAGAATAGCAGGAAAGCTATAACATGAAGAGAAAACGAAAAACTATGAGAGTGTAGAAATACATTTAGCAATAGTATCTTTCAATAGAAGAAGTAAATATGTTAGGACCCGAAAGATGGTGAACTATACTTGAACGGATTGAAGCCGAAGGAAACTTTGGTGGAAGATTCACGCAGTGTTAACGTGCAAATTACTTGTCATATTTGAGTATAGGGGCGAAAGACTCATCGAACTATCTAGTAGCTGGTTCCACCTGAATATTCCCTTAGGAAGGTCAAAGTATTAATAGTATTGATTGGTAAAGATAATGATTAGGTGTAATGGGTGAGTATTTTCACTCAACATCTTGTCAAACTATGAATAAACAAAGAAGAATTCTCAGTGTTAAATACACTTCAGGAATTTAAATATAAACATACTTTGAATCGGCCAAGTCTGGTAAGCAGGACTGGCGATGCGGGATGAACCGAACGTCGAGATAAAGTGCCAAAAAGAAACATAACGAGTACCACAAAAGGTATTCATTCATATTGACAATAGGACGGTGGCCATGGAAGTCGGAAACCGCTAAGGAATGTGTAACAACTCACCTATCGAATGAATGAGTCCTGAAAATGGATGGCATTATAATTTCTTAACTGATACTCGACCGTTAAAATGAAGACATTTTAACGAGTAAGGAAACGAAATGGCGTAAGGACAACAAAAGTAGTAAAGATTTAAAGTAATTTAGATTGAAACTGTCCTTAGTGCAGATCTTGGTGGTAGTAGCAAATACTAAGAAGAGGAAAAAACATCTTAGAACTGAAGAGGAGAAGGTTCCTAAACAACATTACTTGGATAGGTGATCGATCTAAATACAGATG
>NW_001857804.1:0-825 GCF_000209125.1 Entamoeba dispar SAW760
TTTTTTATTTTTTCAATTTTTTTTCTCTTTTCTATTTAACCCTATTAACCCTATTCTTCATTTTTTTTCTCTTTTTTTTATTGACATGGGTTTCCACCAAGATGTCATAATTCTTCACGAAATTCAAGTATGTGTATCACACTGGGTAGTAGATTAACATACTTGAATTTCGTGAAAAATGAGACATTTTTTGGTCAATTTTCATCCTCAATTTTTTCTCTCTTTTTGTTTTTAGATTTTTCATTTTTTTTTGAATGGCCAAAAACCTCGTCATTTTTCACGAAATTAAAATCTTTGCATCTCTGATGGTCCTAGATTAACATATTTGAATTTCGTGAAAAATGAGACATTTTTTGGTCAATTTTCATCCTCACTTTCTCCAATTTTTTCTCTCTTTTTGTTTTTAGATTTTTCATTTTTTTTTTGAATGGCCAAAAACCTCGTCATTTTTCACGAAATTAAAATCTTTGCATCTCTGATGGTCCTAGATTAACATATTTGAATTTCGTGAAAAATGACATGATTTTCATCAATTTCATCCTCCAATTTTTTCTCTCTTTTCTTTTTTATTTTTTTCTTTTTTTTATCCATTGTTCATGATCATCCAAAATCATCATCATTTTTGCTACGCTTGAAATCTTTGCATTAGAATCGGTCCAGAAACACAATATTTTGAAATCGTGTAAAATGTTCTTACTTTTATCAATTTCATTTCTTCATTCAATTCTTTCTTAATTCTTTCTTCATTTTTCAATTTTCTAAATTCACTATCATTTTTGCTACGCTTGAAATCTTTGCATTAGAATCGGTCCAGAAACACAATAT
>NW_001857803.1:0-819 GCF_000209125.1 Entamoeba dispar SAW760
TAGTCTAGAGTCAGAATACTAATAATCTGTGAGCCTTCCTAGCTCAGTCGGTAGAGCGCGCGGCTCTTAACCGCGCGGTCGTGGGTTCGAGCCCCACGGGGGGCGTATTTTTATAATAAGAATAGGTGGTATAAGAGGAAATAGTATAAAGTATAAAGGTATAAAGGTATAAAGGTATAAAGGTATAAATGGTTATAGGTATAAAAGTATAAAAGTATAAAAGTATAAGAATATAAAGGTATAAAGGGATAAGAATAGTATAAGAGGAATAGAATAGTATAGTATAAAGGGATAAGAATAGCATATAGGTAATAGTATAAAGTAGGTACATCTAATAAGGATATAGGAAGTAAAATACTAAGTAAAATACTAAGGAAGTATAAAAAGATATATACATATATACATGTATAAGTATAATAAATAGAAATAGAAATATAAGAATATATCTACTAAAGAGAAAGAATAAGGGAATAAGGGAATAAAAAAAGAACATAATAATATAATATAATAATATAATAATAAGTGAATAAGATGATAATAATAATAATAGTAGCATAAAGGTTAATAATAATAGTAAAAAAGACGCTTCCGCTTGGGATCGAACCAAGGACCTAACGGTTAACAGCCGTTCGCTCTGCCGACTGAGCCACGGAAGCTTTCAGTAAGCATAAGTTAAGCAGAAGTTAAGCAGAAATGTTAAAGTAGATATGATAAGCAGAAATGATAAAGTAGATATGATAAGCAGAAATGATAAAGTAGAAATAATAAAGTAGATATGATAAAGTAAAATATGATAAGCATAAGTTGAATAGGTAATAA
>NW_001857802.1:0-897 GCF_000209125.1 Entamoeba dispar SAW760
GATTTTAATAAAAAGTACTAGGTATCCAATATCGTTCTGTGGATCCTCCAAAAAATAAAGTTTTATCAGAAATGGTGAGGTTGTAGCAGAGATATTAATTCAACAAATTTGTTGAAAAAAGGTGCACTTTTTATGATTTTAATATAAAGTACTATATATCAATTATCTTCAAAAGCACTCTGCAAAAAGATAAAAATTATTAATTGTGATCGTCATGTATTTGAGATATTAATTTATTCTATTTTTATCTAAACCAAATGAAAGAAGTTAAATGTCGTCAATTTTAATAAAAAGTACTAAGTATTAATCACATTAATATGCACTCTACAAAAAGATAAAAATTATTAATTCTGGTCGCTTTCTATCTGAGATAATTTTTGACATGTTTCTGTCTAAATTAGACGAAAGAAGTTAAATGCGTCTGATTTTAATAAAAAGTACTAGGTATCTAGTAACTTTATATGGAACCTCCAAAAAATAAAGTTTTATCAGAAATGGTGAGGTTGTAGATGAGATACAAGTTCAACAATTTTATTGAAAAAAGGTGCACTTTTTTGATTTTAATAAAAAGTACTAGGTATCTATTACCTTACATCATGCACTTAAAAAATGCAGTTGTTATTAATTCTTGACGCAGTACATTTGAGATATTAATAATTATTAAAATAATAGTGTTCTATTTATAGATTATTTTTTGTTATTCATTGTAGAAATAACATTTTTTAAATCAAGATTTTATGAAGTATAAGTTATTTATTTTTAAATCAACATTTTTCAAAAAATCTTTTCTATTAAAAAACTATATTATTTTATTATTTAAACTATTTCAAATTCAACGTTAAAAAGATGAATAAAATCGTTCAATTTATCATTACAACATCATTAAATAAAGAGTTG
>NW_001857801.1:0-1043 GCF_000209125.1 Entamoeba dispar SAW760
TTCTCTTTATTTTTGTGGTATCTTTTATAAAGACTAATGTTATTCAATATGAATTACATTTTTTTAAAATAAAGAAAAGAATGAAATTCAAATGGTATTCACTCTCCTTGTTTATATGAAATAACTTAAATAATACCAATTTGTTACTAATTACTCACTTTAATTTAGATGATTGTAATATGTAGATGTAGTGCACTTTCAATTCTCAGAACTATAAATGTAATGACATTTGAGACAAAACAATAGGGACAAAATGAGAGAAATAGACGATTAATTCATTTCTTGAAAAGAAGAAAATGGAATTCGAATGCTCAATCATTTAAAACTAGAGAAGATTTATGAAATTGGTTTGAGATAAAAGAAAAGAAAAGAAAAAAAAAACAAGAACAGAAAATAAATTTTAGAATGAAATATATGAAAATAAAATTTCATAACAACAGAAAGAAAGAACTTAGAAATATTAATTCATATGGTTTTTTCAATTTTATGGTATCGATTTATTCTTTTAATTATGTATATTAATATTGTAAATGGTATAAACAATTTATTATATACAAATAAATTAAATAATAAAAAGATTGAATGTCATATTGGATGTTCTTCAACTTGTATAAGTAATTATACATGTTCATCATGTGGAATAGGTTATGACCAAGATTATTCTTGTAATCATTGTCAATTAATTAATACATATAAACCATTTAGTTTAAATAATCCTTTATATGTTATGCAACATAATATTTGTACTAATATATCTCATTATATAATAAAATCAACATGGTTACCTGATAATAGAAAATATATTCATATTAATGAACCAATAGAATTAATATTTAATTCAGAAACATATTATGATTATGGACCATGTATTACTAGAAAAGAAAAACAAAATAGATATAGAATTGGACATTGGCTTGAATTAAATCTTTTAGAATTTTCTGATTCAATTAATTATATGCAAGTTCAATTAAAATATAAAACAAACAAACAAGGTAAAAGAGTTAATATTTATTATGATATTTCAGATAGTGAACCAACTACAA
>NW_001857800.1:0-858 GCF_000209125.1 Entamoeba dispar SAW760
TTATACTAGTTATTTATTTGATATTAAAAATTATTAAAATATTATTTATTATATTTTACTGATACTTTAATGTATTTTCTAAAAGTAAAAATTCTAAAGATATTTCTTCTAAAAATAAGAAAATTTACTCTGAAAATGGGAATTCTTTCTTTTAAAAATAGAATTTTTGAATAATTAACAAAATTTTTTGAAAATAGTTTACTTTAAAAATAGAACATAATATGTCATAAAATTTTCCAAATTCGAAAATGAAGAAAATTACTTCCATAGAATTTTCAAAAATTTAAAAACAAAAAATTCAAGAATGATTTGAATTTATCTTATTTCTAAAAATAGAATAACAAAAAATTCATTAAAAATAGAAATTGTTATTAACTCAATTTTTATAACATTTTATAACAATAAATTACATGTACCAAAATATATAATAATATAATATTTCATACCACAAATAAATTACGTTCAAAATTATATAAAATATTTTTCAAGTGTTATATTAGTTAAAAAATCAATAAATAATTAAATATCTATATTTCTTTAAAAAGTAATAAATATCAAACACATTATAGTTTATTACTCATAACTATAATTATTATTAATTATGATAGTTATGTATTTGAGATATTAACTTTTTTATCTAAACTAGATGAAAGAAGTTAAATGTCGTCAATTTTAATAAAAAGTACTAAGTATTAATCACATTAATATGCACTCTACAAAAAGATAAAAATTATTAATTCTGGTCGCTTTCTATCTGAGATAATTTTTGACATGTTTCTGTCTAAATTAGATGAAAGAAGTTAAATGTCGTCAATTTTAATAAAAAGTACTAAGTATTAATCACATTAATATGCACTC
>NW_001857799.1:0-493 GCF_000209125.1 Entamoeba dispar SAW760
TGTACACCTTATTATGTATTTTATTCCTTTTTATTATTATTACTATTCCTATTCATTTTCTTACTCTTTTCCCTTTCTATAACGAAGCATTCGTGCCCGAGTGGTCTAAGGGGGCCGTCTCAAGAACGGCTATCGCAAGATGCGTGGGTTCGAACCCCACCGGATGCATTCTTTTAACTGTATCTTATATATATTGGCTTATTCTTATATATACTTTTAACTTTTTATTATCTATATATCTATTTCTCTATATATCTATTCCTTTCCTATATCTCTCATTTCTTATATCTCTATTATTACCTTAGGGGATGTAGCTCAGTTGGTAGAGCTTTCGCTTCGCATGCGAAGGGCAAGGGGATCGATACCCCTCATCTCCATTATTATGTATCTATTTATCTATTTATCTATTCTATATATATTATTATTATTATGTTTATTATTATTATGTTTTTTATTATGTTTATTATTATTATGTTATTTATGTTTATTATAT
>NW_001857798.1:0-980 GCF_000209125.1 Entamoeba dispar SAW760
CCTTATACTACTTTTATATCCCTTATACTACTTTTATATCCCTTATACTACTTTTATATCCTTGGAAGGCCTCTTAGCATAGATGGCAGTGCGTTCCCCTAGTAAGGGAAAGGTCGTGGGTTCGATTCCCGCAGAGGCCTTGCCCTTTTTATCATGAGTGTGTATGTATATATGTATATATGTATATAAGTATATTTCTACCTTATATATCTATATATCTATATATCTATATCCTTATACCTTACTATATGTGTATGACTTCCTTATTCTATATCACTATCTACTTCTCTTTATTTATATACTTATATACTTATATACTTATATATCTATATATCTATATATCTATTATATATGCATCTTCCCTTATTCTTTTTTTTAGTACTTCTATGATGTTAAATGGTCTCGTGGCGCAGTGGAAACGCGTCTGCCTCCTAAGCAGAAGATCGTGGGTTCGATCCCCACCGGGATCGCTATATTCTATATTCCTTTTTATACTATTATACTATATATATTATTATTCTTATTATTATTTGTGTTCTTCTATATTCTTATTTATCTTTATTATATATCCTTTCTTCTTATACCCATATATATGTTATATTATATATCATCTTTTATTATCCCCTTATATCTATTATTATTATATCTATATATGTTTTATGTATCCTTCTTATTTTTATACTACTTTTTACCTTATACATCTTTATATCTCTCTATATTATTATATGACTATATGTTTATATCACTATATGACTATATGACTACTTTATTATATTATTATATGACTATATGACTACTTTATTATATTATTATATGACTATATGACTATATCTTTATATTCTTTCTATGACTATATCCCTTATACTACTTTTATATCCCTTATACTACTTTTATATCCCTTATACTACTTTTATATCCCTTATACTACTTTTATATCCCTTATACTACTTTTATATCCTTGGAAGGCCTCTAGCATAGAT
>NW_001857797.1:0-880 GCF_000209125.1 Entamoeba dispar SAW760
CGATCCCCTAACTTTCGTTCTTGATTAATGGACCCAGTTGAGTGAAATGCTTTCGCTCTCGTGCATCTTATAGCGATCATGGATTTTCACCTCTCCCGTTATTTTCTGAATCACCCCAATTGTTCCTTTTAATCCTTCTCTCGAAATGTCTAATTGACATCTCCTCAGCATTGTCCCATGCTTGAATATTCATTAACATAATGTTTTGCTTTAAACACCTTATTTTATTCAAAGTAATGACAACTCAATTACTTGAATTGTCTCCTTCTTTGATTTTAATTTAACATTTCTAGAAACTTCACTTAATGTAAAGTCTTCAAAATGTATAAAATCACATTTTAATTCAACTACGAGCGTTTTAATCACAGCAACTTTAATATACACTATTGGAGCTGGAATTACCGCGGCTGCTGGCACCAGACTTGCCCTCCAATTGATTTCGTAGGAGAATTTACCTCCTACTCATTCCTTCAAGAATTGATTTTACTCAACTCTAGAGTTATGTGTCGTCACTACCTCTTCAATTCGAAAGTGGGTAATTTACGCGCCTGCTGCCTTCCTTAGAAGTGGTAGCCATCTGTAAAGCTCCCTCTCCGATGTCGAACCCCAATTCCTCGTTATCCGTTATAATCTTGGTAGTCCTCGATACTACCAACTGATTGATAGATCAGAAATTCTCATTGGTTACTTGTTAAACACTGTGTGTTCTACAATTGTCGTGGCATCCTAACTCACTTAGAATGTCATTTCTCAATTTACTTACATAAATTGGCCACTTTGTACTAATACAAATTGGATCGTCTCAAGTATTATCTTTATCATTCACAAAGCTATCCTTGTACTTTACTAACCCAAGAAACTATTACTGGTATAATGAGCC
>NW_001857796.1:0-851 GCF_000209125.1 Entamoeba dispar SAW760
AATAAAATGATGAAATAATCATGAAAAAATTGTTAAAAAATGAGGTCTTCAGATTACCTCCAAGAACATTTTTTACCTTATAAGTTTTCATTAAAACAACCTTGTTACAGAGATATGATAAAATTGACTCAGTGACAAAAAATATTGACTCTACTCATCTATACGTCCTTCAATACTTTATCTACAAAACAATTATTTTATTTGATATATCAGTATTATAATTATTATTTTATATTATATGAAAAACGATGTATATTTAAGATAAGTCATTTTTTGTGTCTCAAAAAAATCATGATAGAAGTATCATTTTTTATAAATTTTTATTAATAAATCACTTGTTTAAAATTAATATCTGAACAACTTTTACCTTATAAATTTTTATACTTTCGTTGACATTTTTTGAGATATGAATGATTATTTTTATTAAAGACTATTAAAAAATTATTTAATATCTTTATATCTCATTCTTTAAATTAAATTCTGTTTAACAATTATCTTAATCTGTATTAGTTATTATTCATGATTTATTTATTTTATTTTATCTTCATTATGTATTTCTTTTTAATATTAATCATTATTTTTTTATATTAATATCTCAAAAAATGTCAACGAAAGTATAAAAATTTATAAGGTAAAAGTTGTTCAGAATTGAATTCTAAACAATTCATTTCTCATACATAATTATGTTAAATAAAATGATGAAATAATCATGAAAAAATTGTTAAAAAATGAGGTCTTCAGATTACCTCCAAGAACATTTTTTACCTTATAAGTTTTCATTAAAACAACCTTGTTACAGAGATATGATAAAATTGACTCAGTGACAAAAAATATGACTCTACTCATCTATA
>NW_001857795.1:0-698 GCF_000209125.1 Entamoeba dispar SAW760
GTTAGGGGATCGAAGACGATCAGATACCGTCGTAGTCCTAACTATAAACGATGTCAACCAAGGATTGGATGAAATTGTGCTGGAAAGGTATATCAATACTACCTTGTTCAGAACTTAAAGAGAAATCTTGAGTTTATGGACTTCAGGGGGAGTATGGTCACAAGGCTGAAACTTAAAGGAATTGACGGAAGGGCACACCACGAGTGGAGCCTGCGGCTTAGATTTGACTCAACACGGGAAAACTTACCAAGACCGAACAGTAGAAGGAATGACAGATTAAGAGTTCTTTCATGATTTATTGGGTAGTGGTGCATGGCCGTTCTTAGTTGGTGGAGTGATTTGTCAGGTTAATTCCGGTAACGAACGAGACTGAAACCTATTAATTAGTTTTCTGCCTATAAGACAGAAATGTTCGCAAGAACAGGTGCGTAAGTACCACTTCTTAAAGGGACACATTTCAATTGTCCTATTTTAATTGTTAGTTATCTAATTTCGATTAGAACTCTTTTAACGTGGGAAAAAGAAAAAGGAAGCATTCAGCAATAACAAGTCTGTGATGCCCTTAGACATCTTGGGCCGCACGCGCGCTACAATGGAGTTACTAGAGAGCATTTTATCATTTACACCTTATTTATTAGGCTATGTCTAATAGGTAGGGATAGTAAGTGGTGTACCGAGATTGAAATAGTTAAGGAAAA
>NW_001857794.1:0-944 GCF_000209125.1 Entamoeba dispar SAW760
GGGGGAGAGTATAAAAGTTAATATAAGGTAGTATATAGTATAGGGGGGAGAGTATTAAAGTTAATATAGGTAGTATATAGTATAGTGGGGAGAGTATAAAAGTTAATATATGCATAAGTTATAAAGTGGTAGACTAATATAGTATAGTGGGGAGAGTATAAAAGTTAATATATGCATAAGTTATAAAGTGGTAGAATATTATATACTCATATAGTAATATATAGACAAATACACATATAAATACACATATAAATACACATATAAATACTAATATAAATACACATATAAATACTAATATAAATACTAATATAAATACACATATAAATACACATATAAATACTAATATAAATACTAATATAAATACTAATATAAATACTAATATAAATACTAATATATATAAAGGTATATATAGGAAAGTGGAATATATATAGACATTACTTAATATAAAAGAGTAAATATAGAAAAGCACATAGAAATGGTACATATATAGATATATAGATATATAATATATATAAGTAATATAAAAATGGTACATATATAGATATATAGATATATAGATATATAGATATAAGGATATAACATATAAGTTAGAAGTGAAAAGTATAATAGTACATAAAGAGGGAATAAGTATAGAAAGGATATAAAAATGGAGATGCGGGGTATCGATCCCCGTGCCCCTCGCATGCTAAGCGAATGCTCTACCATCTGAGCTACATCCCCAACACGGTAATATATAGTATAGGGGGGAGAGTATAAAAGTTAATATAGGTAGTATATAGTATAGGGGGGAGAGTATAAAAGTTAATATAGGTAGTATATAGTATAGTGGGGAGAGTATAAAAGTTAATATATGCATAAGTTATAAAGTGGTAGACTAATATAGTATAGTGGGGAGAGTATAAAAGTTAATATATGCATAAGTTATAAAGTGGTAGAATATTATA
>NW_001857793.1:0-975 GCF_000209125.1 Entamoeba dispar SAW760
GATAAAATAATTTTTAACAATTCATTCTAACATAATTTATTAATTATTGATAATTAAATCATTTTCTATAAAAAGTAATAAATATCAAATAACTTTTAGTGTACTAGTAATTGTTATAGTTATTATTAATTCTTGACGCAGTATAGATAAAATAATTTTTAACAATTCATTCTAACATAATTTATTAATTATTGATAATTAAATCATTTTCTATAAAAAGTAATAAATATCAAATAACTTTTAGTGTACTAGTAATTGTTATAGTTATTATTAATTCTTGACGCAGTATAGATAAAATAATTTTTAACAATTCATTTTAATGATTAATGAATAAATGGATAATTAAATCATTTTCTATAAAAAGTAATAAATATCAAATAACTTTTAGTGTACTAGTAATTGTTATAGTTATTATTAATTCTTGACGCAGTATAGATAAAATAATTTTTAACAATTCATTTTAATGATTAATGAATAAATGGATAATTAAATCATTTTCTATAAAAAGTAATAAATATCAAATAACTTTTAGTGTACTAGTAATTGTTATAGTTATTATTAATTCTTGACGCAGTATAGATAAAATAATTTTTAACAATTCATTCTAACATAATTTATTAATTATTGATAATTAAATCATTTTCTATAAAAAGTAATAAATATCAAATAACTTTTAGTGTACTAGTAATTGTTATAGTTATTATTAATTCTTGACGCAGTATAGATAAAATAATTTTTAACAATTCATTCTAACATAATTTATTAATTATTGATAATTAAATCATTTTCTATAAAAAGTAATAAATATCAAATAACTTTTAGTGTACTAGTAATTGTTATAGTTATTATTAATTCTTGACGCAGTATAGATAAAATAATTTTTAACAATTCATTCTAACATAATTTATTAATTATTGATAATTAAATCATTTTCTATAAAAAGTAATAAATATCAAATAACTTTTAGTGTACTAG
>NW_001857792.1:0-271 GCF_000209125.1 Entamoeba dispar SAW760
AGTAATTGTTATAGTTATTATTAATTCTTGACGCAGTACATTTGAGATATTAATAATTATTAAAATAATAGTGTTCTATTTATAGATTATTTTTTGTTATTCATTGTAGAAATAACATTTTTTAAATCAAGATTTTATGAAGTATAAGTTATTTATTTTTAAATCAACATTTTTCAAAAAATCTTTTCTATTAAAAAACTATATTATTTTATTATTTAAACTATTTCAATTCAAACGTTAAAAAGATGAATAAAATCGGGCAATTTATCAT
>NW_001857791.1:0-923 GCF_000209125.1 Entamoeba dispar SAW760
TTTAATTCCAAGTATTGATTCTCATGCATTTGATTTAATATTTGTTAATCCAAAAGAATCAAAAGGGTTCTTTAAATCGTATACTACTGAACCTATAAAAATTAATCAAATGATAGTTACTGATATTGCAGAAATTGATAAAGGTGATGTGATTACTATTGGACAACTTTCTATGTTATATTATGTTGATCATCCAGATGTAGATTGGAGAAGAAGTAGTGAATTAAAACGAGAATCATTGACAAATGAATTAAAAGGAAATTCACTCCCTCCTGCTGTGGAAGTTACAATGGTTCAATTCAAAAATCCGTTATTATCACTTCGTCCATCTTTGGAATCAACCCACCAACAAGAAGTTGTTAAAACTAATACTAACGAATTCTCTATAAAAGAAGATAGTCAAAAAAGTGATATATCATCTAATTCACAAACAACAATTAAAAGAAAAATACTCAATGAAGTAATTATTCATAGTAATTATGGTGAAGGAGATCAAAGACTTATTGAAAATAAAATAAAATCACCACCAAATGAAGAAGTAAATAATGAAATAAAAGAAGAAACAAAACCAGAAATACAAGATCAATCAAAAAACCAACCACAAAAAGTTGTTATTCTTCTTGGACAACATAGAGATTCACTACAAAAAAATGAAACAAATAATCCAAGAAAATCTCAAATTCAAGAAACAGAAGATTCAGAATCTATTACATTTAAATTAGGACCATTAGAAGATTCAAAAGAAGAACAAGAAATATATATCCATAAACAAGATTTGGAAGAATCTTATTCTCCATCTCTTTTCAATCAAGAATTAATTAATCAAGAAGACAGAGAATTAAATAAAGAATTTGAAAATGAAAGTGATACTGGTAGTAGTAGTAGTAATAATAATAAAGAAGAAGAAGAAGATAATGAAGAAA
>NW_001857790.1:0-980 GCF_000209125.1 Entamoeba dispar SAW760
GAGACGATCCATTGTTTAGTACAAGTGGCCAATTATGTAGTAATTGAGAAATGACATTCTAAGTGAGTTAGGATGCCACGACAATTGTAGAACACACAGTGTTTAACAAGTAACCAATGAGAATTTCTGATCTATCAATCAGTTGGTAGTATCGAGGACTACCAAGATTATAACGGATAACGAGGAATTGGGGTTCGACATCGGAGAGGGAGCTTTACAGATGGCTACCACTTCTAAGGAAGGCAGCAGGCGCGTAAATTACCCACTTTCGAATTGAAGAGGTAGTGACGACACATAACTCTAGAGTTGAGTAAAATCAATTCTTGAAGGAATGAGTAGGAGGTAAATTCTCCTACGAAATCAATTGGAGGGCAAGTCTGGTGCCAGCAGCCGCGGTAATTCCAGCTCCAATAGTGTATATTAAAGTTGCTGTGATTAAAACGCTCGTAGTTGAATTAAAATGTGATTTTATACATTTTGAAGACTTTACATTAAGTGAAGTTTCTAGAAATGTTAAATTAAAATCAAAGAAGGAGACAATTCAAGTAATTGAGTTGTCATTACTTTGAATAAAATAAGGTGTTTAAAGCAAAACATTATGTTAATGAATATTCAAGCATGGGACAATGCTGAGGAGATGTCAATTAGACATTTCGAGAGAAGGATTAAAAGGAACAATTGGGGTGATTCAGAAAATAACGGGAGAGGTGAAAATCCATGATCGCTATAAGATGCACGAGAGCGAAAGCATTTCACTCAACTGGGTCCATTAATCAAGAACGAAAGTTAGGGGATCGAAGACGATCAGATACCGTCGTAGTCCTAACTATAAACGATGTCAACCAAGGATTGGATGAAATTCAGATGTACAAAGATGAAGAAACATTGTTTCTAAATCCAAGTATATCAATACTACCTTGTTCAGAACTTAAAGAGAAATCTTGAGTTTATGGACTTCAGGGGGAGTATGGTCACAAGGC
>NW_001857789.1:0-845 GCF_000209125.1 Entamoeba dispar SAW760
AAAACTCTCTATATAAAAACAAAAAGGTAGATTACCTGACGTTCCCATCTGTGTGAACATAATGGTACTGATCAGGCTCTAAGCATCTTTACTTCCGTGTTCGGATGGGAACGGGTGTATCCTACTTGATATGAACCTACCGTTATCCTACTTACTTATGACTATGACTATCATATATTTTCTTATATTATTATATTATTATATGACTATGTACTTTTATTATTATTCCTAGTCTGTTTATTTTATATCTTATCTTTCTTATGTCTTTTATATATCATATCTATATCTATATCTATATCATATCTATATCATTTATATAACTTATATCATTTATATAACTTATATCATTTATATAACTTATAACATTTATATAACTTATAACATTTATATAACTTATATATCCCTTTTTTTATCTTCCCAGTATTTTATGAATGTTATAGGGCTTGTGGCGCAATGGAAACGCATCAGACTACGAATCTGGGGATTGCAGGTTCGATCCCTGCCAAGCTCGTCTTTTTATTGACTAGATTACTTTACTTTAATCCCTTTCAACTTCTATAACCTTTATATTCTATTATATATATATTTCTTTATTTATATATATATATATATTTCTTTATTTATTTATTTATATATATCTTTATTTATATATCTATGTATGTATTTATTTCTATATTCCTTTATTTCTATATTTCTATATTTCTATATTCCTTTATTCCTTTATTCCTTTATTTAAAAAAAAACTCTCTATATAAAAACAAAAAAGGTAGATTACCTGACGTTCCCATCTGTGTGAACATAATGGTACTGATCAGGCTCTAAGCATCTTTACTTCCGTGTTCGGA
>NW_001857788.1:0-400 GCF_000209125.1 Entamoeba dispar SAW760
ATAGAAATAAAGGAATATAGAAATAAATACATACATAGATATATAAATAAAGATATATATAAATAAATAAATAAAGAAATATATATATATATATAAATAAAGAAATATATATATAATAGAATATAAAGGTTATAGAAGTTGAAAGGGATTAAAGTAAAGTAATCTAGCCAATAAAAAGACGAGCTTGGCAGGGATCGAACCTGCAATCCCCAGATTCGTAGTCTGATGCGTTTCCATTGCGCCACAAGCCCTATAACATTCATAAAATACTGGGAAGATAAAAAAAGGGATATATAAGTTATATAAATGTTATAAGTTATATAAATGTTATAAGTTATATAAATGATATAAGTTATATAAATGATATAAGTTATATAAATGATATAGATATGATATAGAT
>NW_001857787.1:0-644 GCF_000209125.1 Entamoeba dispar SAW760
TTTATTAATTCTGTTTACAATTATCTTAATCTGTATTAGTTATTATTCATGATTTATTTATTTTATTTTATCTTCATTATGTATTTCTTTTTAATATTAATCATTATTTTTTTATATTAATATCTCAAAAAATGTCAACGAAAGTATAAAAATTTATAAGGTAAAAGTTGTTCAGAATTGAATTCTAAACAATTCATTTCTCATACATAATTATGTTAAATAAAATGATGAAATAATCATGAAAAAATTGTTAAAAAATGAGGTCTTCAGATTACCTCCAAGAACATTTTTTACCTTATAAGTTTTCATTAAAACAACCTTGTTACAGAGATATGATAAAATTGACTCAGTGACAAAAAATATTGACTCTACTCATCTATACGTCCTTCAATACTTTATCTACAAAACAATTATTTTATTTGATATATCAGTATTATAATTATTATTTTATATTATATGAAAAACGATGTATATTTAAGATAAGTCATTTTTTGTGTCTCAAAAAAATCATGATAGAAGTATCATTTTTTATAAATTTTTATTAATAAATCACTTGTTTAAAATTAATATCTGAACAACTTTTACCTTATAAATTTTTATACTTTCGTTGACATTTTTTGAGATATTAATATAAAAAAATAATG
>NW_001857786.1:0-861 GCF_000209125.1 Entamoeba dispar SAW760
CTTTTCTATGTATATATATATATATATTCACTTCTACTTTAAACTTATTATCTTATATATCCTATTTATACTATTAACTACTACTATATTATATATTATATATTAAATATTATTCATATTTACTTATATATTATATATTATATATATTCACTTCTCTTTTTATATTTTATATCTTATATCTTATATCTTATATTTTATATCTTACTTCTGTTCTTATCTATACTACTTATACTATCTATACTGTGACTATCCTTTTAACTTATCTATTCCATATATACTTAGATACTTAGTTAACTTCTTTGACCAGTTACCCTCTACCTATTTATATCTTTTCTTGTTTATAATCTCCCATAATTTTTCTTTACTTACTTATTTATATTTTATATCATTAATCTTATTAAAAACTTAGTGATTGGATGAGTAACGCCCATCTGTAACCAAATTGTTTGGAATCATTATAAAAAAATAGAATTGATCCTATCATAATTATGAACATTTGAGACTACCCCATCCCATATCTTCGTACTTCATTACTTAATTTACGTAGGTAGATTTAGTGCGGAAGGTAACGAACAGGGTACAGCGTGAGGCCGGTTAACGGAGCAACGAAAACCTGTCTACGAATGATAGACCTGGGTTGAAAAGGATGTCAAGTTGATATGATTGATAGTATTGGAACTATTTCTTTTATTATTATATTATATTCTATTTCTTTTAGTTTTTTTATTTTATATTCTCTATCTATATATGTTTATATATTATTATATATTATATTCTTATCATTTATTATATCTATATTATCTATATTATTTATATTATTTATATTATTTATATTGTCTTTATTATATTATATCTTTATGT
>NW_001857785.1:0-930 GCF_000209125.1 Entamoeba dispar SAW760
TACTTATTATCAACTATACACCTATCCTATACTATATCCTTATTATCTTATATGTTTATATTCCTATTTCACTATATTACTATATTACTATTTGACTATATGACTATATTCCTATTTGACTATATTACTATATTCCTATATTACTATTTGACTATATTACTATTTGACTATATGACTATATGTGTTTGTAGAGTATGTATGTATGCTTATTATTTATGTTATATAAATCTCTTAGTGTTCCTATGTGTATAACTTCTATTATTTATGTTCTTATTTTATTATTTTATTATTTTATTATGTTATTATTTTATTATGTTATTATTTTATTATGTTATTATGTTCTTATTTTATTATCCATGCTATTATGTTCTTATTTTATTATCCTATTATGTTATTATGTTATTATGTTCTTATTTTATTATGTTCTTATGTTCTTATGTTATTATGTTATTATGTTATTATGAGTGTGTTCAATATCATCATCCCTTACCTATTTCTACTATAACCGATTGGCCTTGTTAGCTCAGTCGGAAGAGCATCAGCCTTCTAAGCTGAGGGTCGCAGGTTCGAGCCCTGCATGAGGCGCCTTTTTATCATCCATATCTATAACTATAACTATACCTATAACTATACCTATCCAACTTTATACTCTCTATGTTTCTTATATGTATATTACTTATTTCTACTACTTATTATCAACTATACACCTATCCTATACTATATCCTTATTATCTTATATGTTTATATTCCTATTTCACTATATTACTATATTACTATTTGACTATATGACTATATTCCTATTGGACTATATTACTATATTCCTATATTACTATTTGACTATATTACTATTTGACTATATGACTATATGTGTTTGTAGAGTATGTATGTATGCTTATTATTTATGTTATATAAATCTCTTAGTGTTCCTAT
>NW_001857784.1:0-1052 GCF_000209125.1 Entamoeba dispar SAW760
ACAATTAATAATTTTTATCTTTTTGCAGAGAGCTTTTGAAGATAATTCGATATATAGTACTTTATATTAAAATCATAAAAAGTGCACCTTTTTTCATAAAATTGTTGAATTAATATCTCTGCTACAACCTCACCATTTCTGATAAAACTTTATTTTTTGGAGGATCCACAGAACGATATTGGATACCTAGTACTTTTTATTAAAATCAAAAAAGTGCACCTTTTTTCAACAAATTTGTTGAATTAATATCTCTGCTACAACCTCACCATTTCTGATAAAACTTTATTTTTTGGAGGATCCACAGAACGATATTGGATACCTAGTACTTTTTATTAAAATCAAAAAAGTGCACCTTTTTTCAATAAAATTGTTGAATTAATATCTCTGCTACAACCTCACCATTTCTGATAAAACTTTATTTTTTGGAGGATCCACAGAACGATATTGGATACCTAGTACTTTATATTAAAATCATAAAAAGTGCACCTTTTTTCAATAAAATTGTTGAATTAATATCTCTGCTACAACCTCACCATTTCTGATAAAACTTTATTTTTTGGAGGATCCACAGAACGATATTGGATACCTAGTACTTTTTATTAAAATCAAAAAAGTGCACCTTTTTTCAATAAAATTGTTGAACTTGTATCTCATCTACAACCTCACCATTTCTGATAAAACTTTATTTTTTGGAGGTTCCATATAAAGTTACTAGATACCTAGTACTTTTTATTAAAATCAGACGCATTTAACTTCTTTCGTCTAATTTAGACAGAAACATGTCAAAAATTATCTCAGATAGAAAGCGACCAGAATTAATAATTTTTATCTTTTTGTAGAGTGCATATTAATGTGATTAATACTTAGTACTTTTTATTAAAATTGACGACATTTAACTTCTTTCATCTAATTTAGACAGAAACATGTCAAAAATTATCTCAGATAGAAAGCGACCAGAATTAATAATTTTTATCTTTTTGTAGAGTGCATATTAATGTGATTAATACTTAGTACTTTTTATTAAAATTGACGACATTTAACTTCTTTCATCT
>NW_001857783.1:0-864 GCF_000209125.1 Entamoeba dispar SAW760
AGAGCCGCGCGCTCTACCGACTGAGCTAGGAAGGCTCACAGATTATTAGTATTCTTGACTTCTAGACTATGACTATATTTATATATATTTTTATATTTATTTAAATTTTATTTTATTATTTATGTTTATTTTATATATGTAATGACTTATTATATTTATTCCTTTTTATTTCTATATTTCTTTATATATTATATATTACTTATTACTTATTACTTATTACTTATTTTATACCTATTATATATAGACTATCTTTACTATACCTTATTCTTATTTTTTACTTTTTACTTTTTACTTTTTATTTCTTCTATGTATATATATATATTATATATGTACTTATGTACTTCTTATTCTTTTATGTATATATGTACTTATGTATATATTTATATATTTATATATGTATATATTTATATATGTATATATGTATATATGTACCCTCTTATTATGTTTATCCTATTATTACCCTTCTTATTACTCCTTATAACTTTATCCTATTATTACCTATTCAACTTATGCTTATCATATTTACTTTATCATATCTACTTTATTATTTCTACTTTATCATTTCTGCTTATCATATCTACTTTATCATTTCTGCTTATCATATCTACTTTAACATTTCTGCTTAACTTCTGCTTAACTTATGCTTACTGAAAGCTTCCGTGGCTCAGTCGGCAGAGCGAACGGCTGTTAACCGTTAGGTCCTTGGTTCGATCCCAAGCGGAAGCGTCTTTTTTACTATTATTATTAACCTTTATGCTACTATTATTATTATTATCATCTTATTCACTTATTATTATATTATTATATTATATTATTATGTTCTTTTTTTATTCCCTTATTCCCTTATTCTTCTCTTTAGTAGAT
>NW_001857782.1:0-810 GCF_000209125.1 Entamoeba dispar SAW760
TACTCCCGCCGTTAACCCGCGCTTAAGTAAATTTCATTACCTTGACATTCAGAGCACTGGGCAGAAATCACATTCTGTAATGAACCTTTTAGATTTATCAGAATGCTATGTTTTTATTAAACAGTCGGATTCCCCTAACCTTTAAAGTTCTGATTCGATTTTAATCCTTTTACAAGGAAATCACCAGAGCTACTCTTTCTTGCTAACTTACAGAGCTATGTTGCCGACTTCCCTTACCTGCGTTATTCTATTTAACTAAAGATTTTGCTTCTTGGAGACCTGTTGCGGTTATTAGTACGAGCAAAAGAATTCTTTAATTAGCTTTATGCTAAGATTCCCTTTAATTTTTATGAAGACTGCAAAAATACCACAATTCAATCATATGTTGAATTTCTTACAAAGCCAATAAATTCCACTTCTCTGATTGATTCATTTCAGTGGAGTTTACTTTTGTTAAGAAGAAAAGAGAACTCTTCCGTAGATTTTCACACTCCATTTTAAAGTTCATGATATGTTACCATTTTATTCGATTTAATCTTATTTCTAAGATTTAATCATTAATTCTCTTGATTAAGAACTATTAATCTTATTCCCTTTCAATCCTTATATTGACTATATGTCACTTATATATTTCTTAAGGATTTCCATCTGTAATTTAGGATCGATTCACCCTAATCCAGTAATGTTGTTTAAGAACCTTTCTCCTCTCTCAGTTCTAAGATGTTTTTTCCCTCTCTTTAGTATTGCTACTACCACCAAGATCTGCACTTAGGACAGTTTCAATCTAAATTTACTTAATCTTTACTACTT
>NW_001857781.1:0-920 GCF_000209125.1 Entamoeba dispar SAW760
TGATATTAAATCATTTTCTATAAAAAGTAATAAATATCAAATAACTTTTAGTGTACTAGTAATTGTTATAGTTATTATTAATTCTTGACGCAGTATAGATAAAATAATTTTTAACAATTCATTCTAACATAATTTATTAATTATTGATAATTAAATCATTTTCTATAAAAAGTAATAAATATCAAATAACTTTTAGTGTACTAGTAATTGTTATAGTTATTATTAATTCTTGACGCAGTATAGATAAAATAATTTTTAACAATTCATTTTAATGATTAATGAATAAATGGATAATTAAATCATTTTCTATAAAAAGTAATAAATATCAAATAACTTTTAGTGTACTAGTAATTGTTATAGTTATTATTAATTCTTGACGCAGTATAGATAAAATAATTTTTAACAATTCATTTTAATGATTAATGAATAAATGGATAATTAAATCATTTTCTATAAAAAGTAATAAATATCAAATAACTTTTAGTGTACTAGTAATTGTTATAGTTATTATTAATTCTTGACGCAGTATAGATAAAATAATTTTTAACAATTCATTCTAACATAATTTATTAATTATTGATAATTAAATCATTTTCTATAAAAAGTAATAAATATCAAATAACTTTTAGTGTACTAGTAATTGTTATAGTTATTATTAATTCTTGACGCAGTATAGATAAAATAATTTTTAACAATTCATTCTAACATAATTTATTAATTATTGATAATTAAATCATTTTCTATAAAAAGTAATAAATATCAAATAACTTTTAGTGTACTAGTAATTGTTATAGTTATTATTAATTCTTGACGCAGTATAGATAAAATAATTTTTAACAATTCATTTTAATGATAATGAATAAATGGATAATTAAATCATTTTCTATAAAAGTATAATATCAATAACTTTTAGTGTACTA
>NW_001857780.1:0-1026 GCF_000209125.1 Entamoeba dispar SAW760
CGGCTTATTTGACTCACACGGGAAAACTTACCAAGACCGAACAGTAGAAGGAATGACAGATTAAGAGTTCTTTCATGATTTATTGGGTAGTGGTGCATGGCCGTTCTTAGTTGGTGGAGTGATTTGTCAGGTTAATTCCGGTAACGAACGAGACTGAAACCTATTAATTAGTTTTCTGCCTATAAGACAGAAATGTTCGCAAGAACAGGTGCGTAAGTACCACTTCTTAAAGGGACACATTTCAATTGTCCTATTTTAATTGTTAGTTATCTAATTTCGATTAGAACTCTTTTAACGTGGGAAAAAGAAAAAGGAAGCATTCAGCAATAACAGGTCTGTGATGCCCTTAGACATCTTGGGCCGCACGCGCGCTACAATGGAGTTACTAGAGAGCATTTTATCATTTACACCTTATTTATTAGGCTATGTCTAATAGGTAGGGATAGTAAGTGGTGTACCGAGATTGAAATAGTTAAGGAAAACTCAAAAGAACGTACATGACAGGGATAAATGATTGGAATTATTTGTTTTGAACGAGGAATTCCTTGTAATATCGAGTCATTAACTCGAGATGAATACGTCCCTGCCCTTTGTACACACCGCCCGTCGCTCCTACCGATTGAATAAAGAGGTGAAATTCTAGGATTCTGTCTTATAGATAGAAAAATGGATTTAAATCTCCTTATTTAGAGGAAGGAGAAGTCGTAACAAGGTTTCCGTAGGTGAACCTGCGGAAGGATCATTAAAAGAAAAGAAATAATCTTTTAAAATAAAACAAGAAATTTATAGAATAAGATAATCTACAAAGAAAATAATAAAAGTAAGAATAAAAGGAATTAGAATATAAGAAGAAAGAAAAAGTATAATAAAATATTACTTTGGATAGTTTAGTTTCCTGTGCGATGAAGAACGCAATGAATTGCGATAAGTGATAGGAACAATAAAATGTGAATATCCAAACTTTGAATGCTTGAAAGTATACTTATGAACTTCAAGGTATATATGATATTCATATCCAAAATAAAA
>NW_001857779.1:0-952 GCF_000209125.1 Entamoeba dispar SAW760
TTTACCAGTTTATAAAGGTTTCATGTGTAGTTGGTTATCACATCATCTTGACGTGGTGAGGGTCCCCGGATCGAACCCGGGTGAAACCATTTATACTTATAGTAGATGTTTATACTTATAATGTATATCATTCCTTTATATATCTATTTTATATTTATATTTATATTTATATTTATATTTATACATCTATGTTTAATTATTTCAAAAACTATACCTATACCTATATTCTTATCCTTTATATATGTTTATTTATATGTATATATGTATATATGTTTATATAATCTACTTCTTTATATGTTATTATGTTATTATGTTATTATGTTATTAAGTATATATGTATATATGTTTATATGTTAATATATATATATGTTTATGTTATCTACTTCTTTATATATGTTTATGTTTATGTTTATGTTTATGTTTAATCTTTCCCCTTTTTATATTTCTATTATTTATTTATATACTTTCACTTTCTTATATACTCCCTTTTTACTTTTTACTTCCTTCTTTAACTTGTAAGCTTCCTTAGCTCAGCTGGTAGCAGCGTTAGACTGAAGTTCTAAAGGTCGTTGGTTCGAACCCGACAGGAAGCATACGCTTTTTAGACTTTATATTACTTATCATATCCTAGATATATTAGATATACTACTTATACTACTTATACTACTTATACTATTTTTATTATTTTTATTATTTTTATTATTTTTATTATCTTTATTATCTTTATTATCTTTACTATCTTTACTATCTTTACTATCTTTACTATCTTTACTACACCTTCCATCTTATCTTATGTATATAACTATATCACTATATTCCCTACCAACTTATTATTATATGTATATCTTATCATATGTATATATCACTATTCTTTAGTTACTTACTTATCTATATATAAATATATATAAACCTTTATCTATATCACTATCTATATCCTTTATCTATATATATA
>NW_001857778.1:0-871 GCF_000209125.1 Entamoeba dispar SAW760
AGGTAATAAAGGTAATAAAGTTAATAGGGATAGTAAGAATATAAGGAAAGGAAGTAGTAGTTACATAGTATAAAACACTATAAGTAGTATAAGTAGTATAAGATAGTATAAAATAGTATAAAATAGTATAGATAATATAAAAGAATAGAGTGTACACTAAAAGTATAATAAAAGGAATATATAAGTTTAATAGATGTAAAAATATAGTAATAGATGTCATATAGATGTACAAAAAGGTGGGAACGGTGAGTATCGAACTCACGACCTTAAGATTATGAGACTTACGCTCTACCAACTGAGCTACGTTCCCTATTCAAACAATAACATAGAATAAAAACAAAAATAGATATAATAATAGTGGAAACATATAATAATAGTGTATATCTATATTAATAGGTTATAGTGTATAAAGTATAGATATAATAATAGTCTATAAAGTATAAAGTATAAAATATAAAATATAAAGTATAAAATATAAAATATAAAGTATAAATATAATAATAGTCTATAGTCTATAGTCTATAAAGTATAAAGTATAAAGTATAGATAATAGAATAGTGTATAGTCTATAAATAATAAAAATAATAATAGTATATAAAGTATAGTGTATAAATAGAATAGTGTATAGTATATATAATATAAATAGGATAAGTATAATAGTATAGATAAAGGTGTATATATAATATAAGGATAAGTTATAGATAAAAAGACGAGCATAGCAGGGATCGAACCTGCAATCCTCAGATCCGAAGTCTGATGCGTTTCCATTGCGCCATATGCCCATTATCAGATAAGTACATAAGTACAGAGGTGGATGATATCTAGAACACATATATCAAAAGAAAGATAATAAAAGGTAGTAAAGGAGTAA
>NW_001857777.1:0-984 GCF_000209125.1 Entamoeba dispar SAW760
TTAGAATGAATTGTTAAAAATTATTTTATCTATACTGCGTCAAGAATTAATAATAACTATAACAATTACTAGTACACTAAAAGTTATTTGATATTTATTACTTTTTATAGAAAATGATTTAATTATCAATAATTAATAAATTATGTTAGAATGAATTGTTAAAAATTATTTTATCTATACTGCGTCAAGAATTAATAATAACTATAACAATTACTAGTACACTAAAAGTTATTTGATATTTATTACTTTTTATAGAAAATGATTTAATTATCCATTTATTCATTAATCATTAAAATGAATTGTTAAAAATTATTTTATCTATACTGCGTCAAGAATTAATAATAACTATAACAATTACTAGTACACTAAAAGTTATTTGATATTTATTACTTTTTATAGAAAATGATTTAATTATCCATTTATTCATTAATCATTAAAATGAATTGTTAAAAATTATTTTATCTATACTGCGTCAAGAATTAATAATAACTATAACAATTACTAGTACACTAAAAGTTATTTGATATTTATTACTTTTTATAGAAAATGATTTAATTATCAATAATTAATAAATTATGTTAGAATGAATTGTTAAAAATTATTTTATCTATACTGCGTCAAGAATTAATAATAACTATAACAATTACTAGTACACTAAAAGTTATTTGATATTTATTACTTTTTATAGAAAATGATTTAATTATCAATAATTAATAAATTATGTTAGAATGAATTGTTAAAAATTATTTTATCTATACTGCGTCAAGAATTAATAATAACTATAACAATTACTAGTACACTAAAAGTTATTTGATATTTATTACTTTTTATAGAAAATGATTTAATTATCCATTTATTCATTAATCATTAAAATGAATTGTTAAAAATTATTTTATCTATACTGCGTCAAGAATTAATAATAACTATAACAATTACTAGTACACTAAAAGTTATTTGATATTTATTACTTTTTTATAGAAATGA
>NW_001857776.1:0-868 GCF_000209125.1 Entamoeba dispar SAW760
GAATATAGAAATATAGAAATATAGAAATAAAGGAATATAGAAATAAATACATACATAGATATATAAATAAAGATATATATAAATAAATAAATAAAGAAATATATATATATATATAAATAAAGAAATATATATATAATAGAATATAAAGGTTATAGAAGTTGAAAGGGATTAAAGTAAAGTAATCTAGTCAATAAAAAGACGAGCTTGGCAGGGATCGAACCTGCAATCCCCAGATTCGTAGTCTGATGCGTTTCCATTGCGCCACAAGCCCTATAACATTCATAAAATACTGGGAAGATAAAAAAAGGGATATATAAGTTATATAAATGTTATAAGTTATATAAATGTTATAAGTTATATAAATGATATAAGTTATATAAATGATATAAGTTATATAAATGATATAGATATGATATAGATATAGATATAGATATGATATATAAAAGACATAAGAAAGATAAGATATAAAATAAACAGACTAGGAATAATAATAAAAGTACATAGTCATATAATAATATAATAATATAAGAAAATATATGATAGTCATAGTCATAAGTAAGTAGGATAACGGTAGGTTCATATCAAGTAGGATACACCCGTTCCCATCCGAACACGGAAGTAAAGATGCTTAGAGCCTGATCAGTACCATTATGTTCACACAGATGGGAACGTCAGGTAATCTACCTTTTTGTTTTTATATAGAGAGTTTTTTTTTAAATAAAGGAATAAAGGAATAAAGGAATATAGAAATATAGAAATATAGAAATAAAGGAATATAGAAATAAATACATACATAGATATATAAATAAAGATATATATAAATAAATAAATAAAGAAATATATATATCTTTATTTATATATCTATGTA
>NW_001857775.1:0-992 GCF_000209125.1 Entamoeba dispar SAW760
TAGCTCGGCTATCGGAAGATGCGTGGGTTCGAACCCCACCGGATGCATTCTTTTTATACACTTCACTTATATGTTTCTTTATATATTATTATATTATATATATCTATATTCTTATTTCTATTATTATTATTATTATGTTTATTATTATTATGTTCTTTATTATGTTTATTATGTTTATTATGTTTATTATGTTTATTATACTTATACACTTCTTATTCTACTTCTTACTATATTATCTTTACTTCTATTATATATGTATCTTAGTATTTATACTACTTATACTATCTTTCTTATCTATACAACTTATACAACTTATACAACTTATACAACTTATACACCCTTATGTATATGTACACCTTATTATGTATTTTATTCCTTTTTATTATTATTACTATTCCTATTCATTTTCTTACTCTTTTCCCTTTCTATAACGAAGCATTCGTGCCCGAGTGGTCTAAGGGGGCCGTCTCAAGAACGGCTATCGCAAGATGCGTGGGTTCGAACCCCACCGGATGCATTCTTTTAACTGTATCTTATATATATTGTCTTATTCTTATATATACTTTTAACTTTTTATTATCTATATATCTATTTCTCTATATATCTATTCCTTTCCTATATCTCTCATTTCTTATATCTCTATTATTACCTTAGGGGATGTAGCTCAATTGGTAGAGCTTTCGCTTCGCATGCGAAGGGCAAGGGGATCGATACCCCTCATCTCCATTATTATGTATCTATTTATCTATTTATCTATTCTATATATATTATTATTATTATGTTTATTATTATTATGTTTTTTATTATGTTTATTATTATTATGTTATTTATGTTTATTATATTCTTATATGTTTATATGTTCTTATTATTATGTATATTTCTATACCTTTATCTATTTTTATATCTATTCTATATGATTATATGACTATACTATGTTCTTGTCTTCTATACTTATACTACCTACACTTTAACTTATTAACTTATTACCTTAT
>NW_001857774.1:0-938 GCF_000209125.1 Entamoeba dispar SAW760
TATTAAAAATTATTAAAATATTATTTATTATATTTTACTGATACTTTAATGTATTTTCTAAAAGTAAAAATTCTAAAGATATTTCTTCTAAAAATAAGAAAATTTACTCTGAAAATGGGAATTCTTTCTTTTAAAAATAGAATTTTTGAATAATTAACAAAATTTTTTGAAAATAGTTTACTTTAAAAATAGAACATAATATGTCATAAAATTTTCCAAATTCGAAAATGAAGAAAATTACTTCCATAGAATTTTCAAAAATTTAAAAACAAAAAATTCAAGAATGATTTGAATTTATCTTATTTCTAAAAATAGAATAACAAAAAATTCATTAAAAATAGAAATTGTTATTAACTCAATTTTTATAACATTTTATAACAATAAATTACATGTACCAAAATATATAATAATATAATATTTCATACCACAAATAAATTACGTTCAAAATTATATAAAATATTTTTCAAGTGTTATATTAGTTAAAAAATCAATAAATAATTAAATATCTATATTTCTTTAAAAAGTAATAAATATCAAACACATTATAGTTTATTACTCATAACTATAATTATTATTAATTATGATAGTTATGTATTTGAGATATTAACTTTTTTATCTAAACTAGATGAAAGAAGTTAAATGTCGTCAATTTTAATAAAAAGTACTAAGTATTAATCACATTAATATGCACTCTACAAAAAGATAAAAATTATTAATTCTGGTCGCTTTCTATCTGAGATAATTTTTGACATGTTTCTGTCTAAATTAGATGAAAGAAGTTAAATGTCGTCAATTTTAATAAAAAGTACTAAGTATTAATCACATTAATATGCACTCTACAAAAAGATAAAATTATTAATTCTGGTCGCTTTCTATCTGAGATAATTTTTGACATGTTTCTGTCTAATTAGACGAAAGAGTAAATGCGTCTGATTTTA
>NW_001857773.1:0-886 GCF_000209125.1 Entamoeba dispar SAW760
ATAAAAGTACATAGTCATATAATAATATAATAATATAAGAAAATATATGATAGTCATAGTCATAAGTAAGTAGGATAACGGTAGGTTCATATCAAGTAGGATACACCCGTTCCCATCCGAACACGGAAGTAAAGATGCTTAGAGCCTGATCAGTACCATTATGTTCACACAGATGGGAACGTCAGGTAATCTACCTTTTTGTTTTTATATAGAGAGTTTTTTTTTAAATAAAGGAATAAAGGAATAAGGGAATATAGAAATATAGAAATATAGAAATAAAGGAATATAGAAATAAATACATACATAGATATATAAATAAAGATATATATAAATAAATAAATAAAGAAATATATATATATATATAAATAAAGAAATATATATATAATAGAATATAAAGGTTATAGAAGTTGAAAGGGATTAAAGTAAAGTAATCTAGTCAATAAAAAGACGAGCTTGGCAGGGATCGAACCTGCAATCCCCAGATTCGTAGTCTGATGCGTTTCCATTGCGCCACAAGCCCTATAACATTCATAAAATACTGGGAAGATAAAAAAAGGGATATATAAGTTATATAAATGTTATAAGTTATATAAATGTTATAAGTTATATAAATGATATAAGTTATATAAATGATATAAGTTATATAAATGATATAGATATGATATAGATATAGATATAGATATGATATATAAAAGACATAAGAAAGATAAGATATAAAATAAACAGACTAGGAATAATAATAAAAGTACATAGTCATATAATAATATAATAATATAAGAAAATATATGATAGTCATAGTCATAAGTAAGTAGGATAACGGTAGGTTCATATCAAGTAGGATACACCCGTTCCCATCCGAACACGGAAGTAAAGATGCTTAGAGCCT
>NW_001857772.1:0-425 GCF_000209125.1 Entamoeba dispar SAW760
ACGCCCCCACCAAACAGCCGGACCCCCCCAACCCCCAAAGCCCCGACCCGACCCCAACCCCCCCACAAGGAAACCACCAGAGCCACCCCCCCCCGCCAACCCACAGAGCCACGCCGCCGACCCCCCCCACCCGCGCCACCCCACCCAACCAAAGACCCCGCCCCCCGGAGACCCGCCGCGGCCACCAGCACGAGCAAAAGAACCCCCCAACCAGCCCCACGCCAAGACCCCCCCCAACCCCCACGAAGACCGCAAAAACACCACAACCCAACCACACGCCGAACCCCCCACAAAGCCAACAAACCCCACCCCCCCGACCGACCCACCCCAGCGGAGCCCACCCCCGCCAAGAAGAAAAGAGAACCCCCCCGCAGACCCCCACACCCCACCCCAAAGCCCACGACACGCCACCACCCCACCCGACC
>NW_001857771.1:0-1053 GCF_000209125.1 Entamoeba dispar SAW760
CTACTACCACCAAGATCTGCACTAAGGACAGTTTCAATCTAAATTACTTTAAATCTTTACTACTTTTGTTGTCCTTACGCCATTTCGTTTCCTTACTCGTTAAAATGTCTTCATTTTAACGGTCGAGTATCAGTTAGAATTATAATGCCATCCATTTTCAGGACTCATTCATTCGATAGGTGAGTTGTTACACATTCCTTAGCGGTTTCCGACTTCCATGGCCACCGTCCTATTGTCAATATGAATGAATACCTTTTGTGGTACTCGTTATGTTTCTTTTTGGCACTTTATCTCGACGTTCGGTTCATCCCGCATCGCCAGTCCTGCTTACCAGACTTGGCCGATTCAAAGTATGTTTATATTTAAATTCCTGAAGTGTATTTAACACTGAGAATTCTTCTTTGTTTATTCATAGTTTGACAAGATGTTGAGTGAAAATACTCACCCATTACACCTAATCATTATCTTTACCAATCAATACTATTAATACTTTGACCTTCCTAAGGGAATATTCAGGTGGAACCAGCTACTAGATAGTTCGATGAGTCTTTCGCCCCTATACTCAAATATGACAAGTAATTTGCACGTTAACACTGCGTGAATCTTCCACCAAAGTTTCCTTCGGCTTCAATCCGTTCAAGTATAGTTCACCATCTTTCGGGTCCTAACATATTTACTTCTTCTATTGAAAGATACTATTGCTAAATGTATTTCTACACTCTCATAGTTTTTCGTTTTCTCTTCATGTTATAGCTTTCCTGCTATTCTCATTCGCATCCATGTTAGACTCCTTGGTCCGTGTTTCAAGACGGGTAGATAATTTACTTCTTCAAGAGTTTCTATTCTCGGGATTAAATGTATTAATCTTACCTTAAATAGCTTTTATCATTCCATTATTATTGGATTTTTACTTTTAATTCACAATTAAATACTAAGATTTCTCTTAATATTCTCGTTTATTAATAATCACTATAAATGAAATAATTCTCTTGCTCTTAATAATTTCCTATATTACAAATTTCATACAATCTATAAATATACTACTATATATCT
>NW_001857770.1:0-961 GCF_000209125.1 Entamoeba dispar SAW760
GGTTTCGAACCTGCGACCCTGGGCGTTATTAGCACCATGCTCTACCGACTGAGCTATGAGAGCTTACTATAACTACTTTATCATATAATCTGTTTACATATTATGTTTATATTATATATATTTCTTTCTATTTATATTATCTATATATTATTATATGTTTATATGTTTATATGTTTATATGACTATACTATTCTATTCTTTAACTATTCCGACTAACTTATTCACTCTTTTATATAACCTTTTATAACTTAAACTTACTTCTTTATTTTTTTTATATGTTATATATATATATTTTATTTATTTTATATCTTATATCCTTTTATATCTTTTATATCACTTTCCAGTGTTTATATGACTATTTATTGTTCTATATATGACTATAGATGCCATACTTTCTTATTATCTTACTATCATACTATCATACTATCATACTATCATACTATCATACTATCTTACTATCTTACTATATGTATCCTCTACTTATACACTAGATATACTATATCTTACTTTATCTATACTTTATGGATACTATATGTATAAAAAGTGAGGGCTAGAGGGATTGAACCACTGACCGGCTGATCTGGAGTCAGCTGCTCTGCCACTGAGCTAAGCCCCCTTCATCTATATTTAATCTATACTATATTCTTTTTATGTACTTCCCTTATATATTATATATTATATATTATTATATTTATTATATATATTATATGTATATATTCTACTTTATATATTATATATTATATCCTTTATATTCTATATTCTATTTTATATTCATGACTTATACTTATACTTATACTTATATCCTTTATTATTATATTCCTTTATTACTATATTCCTTTTATACTTTATTCCTTTTATACTTTATTCCTTTTATACTTTATTCCTTTTATACTTTATTCCTTTATTACTATATTACTATATTCTTTTTATACTTTATTCCTTTATTACTTTATTACTTTAT
>NW_001857769.1:0-648 GCF_000209125.1 Entamoeba dispar SAW760
GGTGGTATTACACCTTTGACAAAGTCTCCCACCTAGCCTATACCAAAAAATCGATTTCACATGATAAATTAGAGTCAAGCTCAACAGGGTCTTCTTTCCCCGCCGTTCCAATCAAGCCCGTTCCCTTGACTGTGGTTTCACTCGATTGCAGATAGGGACAGTGGGAATCACGGTGATCCATTCATGCGCGTCACTAATTAGATGACGAGGCATTTGGCTACCTTAAGAGAGTCATAGTTACTCCCGCCGTTAACCCGCGCTTAAGTAAATTTCATTCCCTTGACATTCAGAGCACTGGGCAGAAATCACATTCTGTAATGAACCTTTTAGATTTATCAGAATGCTATGTTTTTATTAAACAGTCGGATTCCCCTAACCTTTAAAGTTCTGATTCGATTTTAATCCTTTTACAAGGAAATCACCAGAGCTACTCTTTCTTGCTAACTTACAGAGCTATGTTGCCGACTTCCCTTACCTGCGTTATTCTATTTAACTAAAGATTTTGCTTCTTGGAGACCTGTTGCGGTTATTAGTACGAGCAAAAGAATTCTTTAATTAGCTTTATGCTAAGATTCCCTTTAATTTTTATGAAGACTGCAAAAATACCACAATTCAATCATATGTTGAATTTCTTACAAAGCCAATAAA
>NW_001857768.1:0-981 GCF_000209125.1 Entamoeba dispar SAW760
CTTTATACTATATACTATATCTTTTATACTTTATCCTTTATACTTTATACTTTATCCTTTTATACAAATACTCTCATGTATGTATATGTATAATATGTATAATATGTATAATATGTATAATATGTATGTATTTCTTTAAAAACAATGCTCTCAGCAGGTTTCGAACTGCGACCCTGGCGTTATTAGCACCATGCTCTACCGACTGAGCTATGAGAGCTTACTATAACTACTTTATCATATAATCTGTTTACATATTATGTTTATATTATATATATTTCTTTCTATTTATATTATCTATATATTATTATATGTTTATATGTTTATATGTTTATATGACTATACTATTCTATTCTTTAACTATTCCGACTAACTTATTCACTCTTTTATATAACCTTTTATAACTTAAACTTACTTCTTTATTTTTTTTATATGTTATATATATATATTTTATTTATTTTATATCTTATATCCTTTTATATCTTTTATATCACTTTCCAGTGTTTATATGACTATTTATTGTTCTATATATGACTATAGATGCCATACTTTCTTATTATCTTACTATCATACTATCATACTATCATACTATCATACTATCATACTATCTTACTATCTTACTATATGTATCCTCTACTTATACACTAGATATACTATATCTTACTTTATCTATACTTTATGGATACTATATGTATAAAAAGTGAGGGCTAGAGGGATTGAACCACTGACCGGCTGATCTGGAGTCAGCTGCTCTGCCACTGAGCTAAGCCCCCTTCATCTATATTTAATCTATACTATATTCTTTTTATGTACTTCCCTTATATATTATATATTATATATTATTATATTTATTATATATATTATATGTATATATTCTACTTTATATATTATATATTATATCCTTTATATTCTATATTCTATTTTATATTCATGACTTATACTTATACTTATACTTATATCCTTTATTATTATATTCCTTTATTA
>NW_001857767.1:0-514 GCF_000209125.1 Entamoeba dispar SAW760
CAATAACTTTTAGTGTACTAGTAATTGTTATAGTTATTATTAATTCTTGACGCAGTATAGATAAAATAATTTTTAACAATTCATTCTAACATAATTTATTAATTATTGATAATTAAATCATTTTCTATAAAAAGTAATAAATATCAAATAACTTTTAGTGTACTAGTAATTGTTATAGTTATTATTAATTCTTGACGCAGTATAGATAAAATAATTTTTAACAATTCATTCTAACATAATTTATTAATTATTGATAATTAAATCATTTTCTATAAAAAGTAATAAATATCAAATAACTTTTAGTGTACTAGTAATTGTTATAGTTATTATTAATTCTTGACGCAGTACATTTGAGATATTAATAATTATTAAAATAATAGTGTTCTATTTATAGATTATTTTTTGTTATTCATTGTAGAAATAACATTTTTTAAATCAAGATTTTATGAAGTATAAGTTATTTATTTTTAAATCAACATTTTTCAAAAAATCTTTTCTATTAAAAAACTATATT
>NW_001857766.1:0-571 GCF_000209125.1 Entamoeba dispar SAW760
AAGAAATATATATATATATATAAATAAAGAAATATATATATAATAGAATATAAAGGTTATAGAAGTTGAAAGGGATTAAAGTAAAGTAATCTAGTCAATAAAAAGACGAGCTTGGCAGGGATCGAACCTGCAATCCCCAGATTCGTAGTCTGATGCGTTTCCATTGCGCCACAAGCCCTATAACATTCATAAAATACTGGGAAGATAAAAAAAGGGATATATAAGTTATATAAATGTTATAAGTTATATAAATGTTATAAGTTATATAAATGATATAAGTTATATAAATGATATAAGTTATATAAATGATATAGATATGATATAGATATAGATATAGATATGATATATAAAAGACATAAGAAAGATAAGATATAAAATAAACAGACTAGGAATAATAATAAAAGTACATAGTCATATAATAATATAGTAATATAAGAAAATATATGATAGTCATAGTCATAAGTAAGTAGGATAACGGTAGGTTCATATCAAGTAGGATACACCCGTTCCCATCCGAACACGGAAGTAAAGATGCTTAGAGCCTGATCAGTACCATTATGTTCACACAGAT
>NW_001857765.1:0-1012 GCF_000209125.1 Entamoeba dispar SAW760
CACAAAAGGTATTCATTCATATTGACAATAGGACGGTGGCCATGGAAGTCGGAAACCGCTAAGGAATGTGTAACAACTCACCTATCGAATGAATGAGTCCTGAAAATGGATGGCATTATAATTTCTTAACTGATACTCGACCGTTAAAATGAAGACATTTTAACGAGTAAGGAAACGAAATGGCGTAAGGACAACAAAAGTAGTAAAGATTTAAAGTAATTTAGATTGAAACTGTCCTTAGTGCAGATCTTGGTGGTAGTAGCAAATACTAAGAAGAGGAAAAAAACATCTTAGAACTGAAGAGGAGAAAGGTTCCTAAACAACATTACTTGGATTAGGGTGAATCGATCCTAAATTACAGATGGAAATCCTTAAGAAATATATAAGTGACATATAGTCAATATAAGGATTGAAAGGGAATAAGATTAATAGTTCTTAATCAAGAGAATTAATGATTAAATCTTAGAAATAAGATTAAATCGAATAAAATGGTAACATATCATGAACTTTAAAATGGAGTGTGAAAATCTACGGAAGAGTTCTCTTTTCTTCTTAACAAAAGTAAACTCCACTGAAATGAATCAATCAGAGAAGTGGAATTTATTGGCTTTGTAAGAAATTCAACATATGATTGAATTGTGGTATTTTTGCAGTCTTCATAAAAATTAAAGGGAATCTTAGCATAAAGCTAATTAAAGAATTCTTTTGCTCGTACTAATAACCGCAACAGGTCTCCAAGAAGCAAAATCTTTAGTTAAATAGAATAACGCAGGTAAGGGAAGTCGGCAACATAGCTCTGTAAGTTAGCAAGAAAGAGTAGCTCTGGTGATTTCCTTGTAAAAGGATTAAAATCGAATCAGAACTTTAAAGGTTAGGGGAATCCGACTGTTTAATAAAAACATAGCATTCTGATAAATCTAAAAGGTTCATTACAGAATGTGATTTCTGCCCCAGTGCTCTGAATGTCAAGGTAATGAAATTTACTTAAGCGCGGGTTAACAGGCGGGAGTAA
>NW_001857764.1:0-1000 GCF_000209125.1 Entamoeba dispar SAW760
ACCCGTTCCCATCCGAACACGGAAGTAAAGATGCTTAGAGCCTGATCAGTACCATTATGTTCACACAGATGGGAACGTCAGGTAATCTACCTTTTTGTTTTTATATAGAGAGTTTTTTTTTAAATAAAGGAATAAAGGAATAAAGGAATATAGAAATATAGAAATATAGAAATAAAGGAATATAGAAATAAATACATACATAGATATATAAATAAAGATATATATAAATAAATAAATAAAGAAATATATATATATATATAAATAAAGAAATATATATATAATAGAATATAAAGGTTATAGAAGTTGAAAGGGATTAAAGTAAAGTAATCTAGTCAATAAAAAGACGAGCTTGGCAGGGATCGAACCTGCAATCCCCAGATTCGTAGTCTGATGCGTTTCCATTGCGCCACAAGCCCTATAACATTCATAAAATACTGGGAAGATAAAAAAAGGGATATATAAGTTATATAAATGTTATAAGTTATATAAATGTTATAAGTTATATAAATGATATAAGTTATATAAATGATATAAGTTATATAAATGATATAGATATGATATAGATATAGATATAGATATGATATATAAAAGACATAAGAAAGATAAGATATAAAATAAACAGACTAGGAATAATAATAAAAGTACATAGTCATATAATAATATAATAATATAAGAAAATATATGATAGTCATAGTCATAAGTAAGTAGGATAACGGTAGGTTCATATCAAGTAGGATACACCCGTTCCCATCCGAACACGGAAGTAAAGATGCTTAGAGCCTGATCAGTACCATTATGTTCACACAGATGGGAACGTCAGGTAATCTACCTTTTTGTTTTTATATAGAGAGTTTTTTTTTTAAATAAAGGAATAAAGGAATAAAGGAATATAGAAATATAGAAATATAGAAATAAAGGAATATAGAAATAAATACATACATAGATATATAAATAAAGATATATATAAATAAATAAATAAAGAAATATATATATATATATA
>NW_001857763.1:0-952 GCF_000209125.1 Entamoeba dispar SAW760
TAATTGTTTTAATGGATGTAAATCATTAAGGAACATTGAAATACCAACATCAATTAGTGTAATACCTATCAATTGTTTTTGTGGATGTACATCTTTAACATCAATCACTTTACCATCATCAATTAATAAAATAGAAGAAACTAGTTTTCGAAATTGTTCATCATTATCATCAATTGACATACCATCAACAATTAGTGAATTAGAAACTACTTGTTTTAGTGGTTGTACTTCATTAACATCAATTAACATATCTACATCAGTAAATCAAACAGAAAGTTGGTGTTGGTTTAATGGATGTATGTCATTAACAGCAATCACAATAACAACAAGAGTCAAGAAAATAGAAGAACATTATCAAAAATATAAATCATTAAAATCAGTGAGCATCCCTACATCAATTAATGGATTAGGAAATTGGTATTTTAAAGGATGTACGTCATTAACAAGAATTGATATTCCAACCACAGTTAATGTAATAGGATGTGGTTGTTTTAAAAGTTGTTTGTCATTAAGTTCAATCACTCTTTCAACATCAATCAGTAAATTAAAAGAATGGTGTTTTGAAGACTGTTTATCATTAACAAGTATTAATATACCATCAACAATTAATGAAATAGAAACAGGTTGTTTTAAAAATTGTTTATCATTAAGATCAATCAATATTCCATCATCAGTAAGTCAAATAGGAGATTGGTGCTTTGAAGAGTGTTCGTCGTTGACATCAATTACTATACCTACTTCAGTCAGCAAACTAGGACCTGGCTGTTTTAAAAATTGTTTGTCATTAAGGACAATCACATTGCCATCATCAATTAGTCAAATAGGAGAATGGTGCTTTGAAGGATGTACGTCATTAAAAAGTATTAACATACCAACGTCTGTTCATGAATTAGTAAAAGAGTGCTTTAAAATTGTTCATCATTACACAATTGACGTACAACATCAGTCACAA
>NW_001857762.1:0-933 GCF_000209125.1 Entamoeba dispar SAW760
TGCTGAATTCTCTTGTGGGGAGCTTCAGCGTGCAACATAGACAATTGACCTTAATAAAAGAATATTCGATCCCTTCTTATATTCATTTCTTTTTCTTTTTTTTATATCATACAGTTTATTATATTTTTATCTTATTTTATTTCTTCTTTTTTCTTCTTTTTCTAAATTTCTCAAATTTATTTTTATTTTATTTCTTTCTAACTTTTGTTTTATTTAAAAATTATCAATTTTTTTTTACATATTAATAATTTCCTTTATTATTCATTTATAACTCTTAAGTTTTTTTTTTTTTTTTGAACTTTTTGATATACTTAAACAATCATCTTTATTTCTTTCATTTTTTACATTTAATTTTTCATTCATTTCTTTATTAATTTTCTCTATTTTACCCTATTTTAGGGTTCTTATGTAAAATATTCCTCTCTTTTATTTTTCAATTAATTTCTTAAACTTGAAATGGAATTTCGTACACTAATAACATACAAATAAATATATTGTTATTTTTTTTCTTTAATTTTTTTGTAAAACTTTTTATTTTCTGCTTTATAAAACATAAAATAATTTTCAATCATTCATATTCAATCTATCTTATCTTTTTTATTCAATTTCATCAAAATGGAATGTACGTAATTGTCTAAATTGTTTACCACTCATATGTCTCAATTTTTTCTTATTTGTAATTTGTTGAACAATAGTATTTTTAGCAATATTTTCTTTCTTTCTAATAATTGCTTGTTTTCTTGCTTCTTTTCTTTTTATTTCTTCTTCAGCTTTTCTTGTTCTAATTTCTTCATCAAGTGCTTTCATCATTTGTCTACGTTTCTTCATTTCCATTTTTTCTTCCCAACTAATTCCAGCTGTTACTACATTATCTTTAATTGATTTCTTTTTATAAGCTTCTTTCCATGGTCTTCCAGATATATTAATCCACGA
>NW_001857761.1:0-945 GCF_000209125.1 Entamoeba dispar SAW760
TTATAGATATCTGGTTAAAGCTCTTTACTTCTTCTCTCTTTTACCCACTAGCTACTTCTCACTTCTACTAATATTTGCTTTTAATATACTCTTTTATTTTGGATATTGAATATCATATATACCTTGAAGTTCATAAGTATACTTTCAAGCATTCAAAGTTTGGATATTCACATTTTATTGTTCCTATCACTTATCGCAATTCATTGCGTTCTTCATCGCACAGGAAACTAAACTATCCAAAGTAATATTTTATTATACTTTTTCTTTCTTCTTATATTCTAATTCCTTTTATTCTTACTTTTATTATTTTCTTTGTAGATTATCTTATTCTATAAATTTCTTGTTTTATTTTAAAAGATTATTTCTTTTCTTTTAATGATCCTTCCGCAGGTTCACCTACGGAAACCTTGTTACGACTTCTCCTTCCTCTAAATAAGGAGATTTAAATCCATTTTTCTATCTATAAGACAGAATCCTAGAATTTCACCTCTTTATTCAATCGGTAGGAGCGACGGGCGGTGTGTACAAAGGGCAGGGACGTATTCATCTCGAGTTAATGACTCGATATTACAAGGAATTCCTCGTTCAAAACAAATAATTCCAATCATTTATCCCTGTCATGTACGTTCTTTTGAGTTTTCCTTAACTATTTCAATCTCGGTACACCACTTACTATCCCTACCTATTAGACATAGCCTAATAAATAAGGTGTAAATGATAAAATGCTCTCTAGTAACTCCATTGTAGCGCGCGTGCGGCCCAAGATGTCTAAGGGCATCACAGACCTGTTATTGCTGAATGCTTCCTTTTTCTTTTTCCCACGTTAAAAGAGTTCTAATCGAAATTAGATAACTAACAATTAAATAGGACAATTGAAATGTGTCCCTTTAAGAAGTGGTACTTACGCACCTGTTCTTGCGACATTTCTGTCTTATAGGCAGAAAC
>NW_001857760.1:0-913 GCF_000209125.1 Entamoeba dispar SAW760
ACATAAAGACATAAAGACATAAAGACAATAAAGATAATAAATATAATAAAGACAATATAAATAATATAAATAATATAAATAATATAGATAATATAGATATAATAAATGATAAGAATATAATATATAATAATATATAAACATATATAGATAGAGAATATAAAATAAAAAAACTAAAAGAAATAGAATATAATATAATAATAAAAGAAATAGTTCCAATACTATCAATCATATCAACTTGACATCCTTTTCAACCCAGGTCTATCATTCGTAGACAGGTTTTCGTTGCTCCGTTAACCGGCCTCACGCTGTACCCTGTTCGTTACCTTCCGCACTAAATCTACCTACGTAAATTAAGTAATGAAGTACGAAGATATGGGATGGGGTAGTCTCAAATGTTCATAATTATGATAGGATCAATTCTATTTTTTTATAATGATTCCAAACAATTTGGTTACAGATGGGCGTTACTCATCCAATCACTAAGTTTTTAATAAGATTAATGATATAAAATATAAATAAGTAAGTAAAGAAAAATTATGGGAGATTATAAACAAGAAAAGATATAAATAGGTAGAGGGTAACTGGTCAAAGAAGTTAACTAAGTATCTAAGTATATATGGAATAGATAAGTTAAAAGGATAGTCACAGTATAGATAGTATAAGTAGTATAGATAAGAACAGAAGTAAGATATAAAATATAAGATATAAGATATAAGATATAAAATATAAAAAGAGAAGTGAATATATATAATATATAATATATAAGTAAATATGAATAATATTTAATATATAATATATAATATAGTAGTAGTTAATAGTATAAATAGGATATATAAGATAATAAGTTTAAAGTAGAAGTGAATATATATATATATATACATAGAAAAGTGGATATATATAATATAAAAAAGTG
>NW_001857759.1:0-946 GCF_000209125.1 Entamoeba dispar SAW760
TCAAAATAAAGTTTTATCAGAAATGGTGAGGTTGTAGCAGAGATATTAATTCAACAATTTTATTGAAAAAAGGTGCACTTTTTTGATTTTAATAAAAAGTACTAGGTATCCAATATCGTTCTGTGGATCCTCCAAAAAATAAAGTTTTATCAGAAATGGTGAGGTTGTAGCAGAGATATTAATTCAACAAATTTGTTGAAAAAAGGTGCACTTTTTTGATTTTAATAAAAAGTACTAGGTATCCAATATCGTTCTGTGGATCCTCCAAAAAATAAAGTTTTATCAGAAATGGTGAGGTTGTAGCAGAGATATTAATTCAACAATTTTATTGAAAAAAGGTGCACTTTTTATGATTTTAATATAAAGTACTAGGTATCCAATATCGTTCTGTGGATCCTCCAAAAAATAAAGTTTTATCAGAAATGGTGAGGTTGTAGCAGAGATATTAATTCAACAAATTTGTTGAAAAAAGGTGCACTTTTTTGATTTTAATATAAAGTACTAGGTATCCAATATCGTTCTGTGGATCCTCCAAAAAATAAAGTTTTATCAGAAATGGTGAGGTTGTAGCAGAGATATTAATTCAACAATTTTATTGAAAAAAGGTGCACTTTTTTGATTTTAATAAAAAGTACTAGGTATCCAATATCGTTCTGTGGATCCTCCAAAAAATAAAGTTTTATCAGAAATGGTGAGGTTGTAGCAGAGATATTAATTCAACAAATTTGTTGAAAAAAGGTGCACTTTTTATGATTTTAATATAAAGTACTATATATCAATTATCTTCAAAAGCACTCTGCAAAAAGATAAAAATTATTAATTGTGATCGTCATGTATTTGAGATATTAATTTATTCTATTTTTATCTAAACCAAATGAAAGAAGTTAAATGTCGTCATTTTATAAAGTACTAAGTATTAATCACATTATATGCACTCTACAAAAGA
>NW_001857758.1:0-998 GCF_000209125.1 Entamoeba dispar SAW760
ACCACTTTTTATGTATATAACTATACCTTTATACCATTATATTAAACTTATGAACTTTATCTATGTTTATATTCTAACTATTATCTCTTTCTATATATATTTCTATCTTATATTATGTTATATATTCTACTATATTCTACTTTTATCACCACTTATGTATGTATGTATATATATATATCACTATCTATATATTATATATATATATTATGTATCTATATATTATATATATTATGTATCTATATATTATTTATATATATTATATATATATTATCTATCTATATATTCTTCTTTATCACTCTCTGTCTATATGTTTATTCCTTTTATATATGTTTATTCCTTTTATATATGTTTATTCCCTTTAAAAAATACCTAGAAGGCGACTATGGGGATCGGACCCATGACCTTCTCTTTACGAGAGAGACGCTCTGCCACTGAGCTAAGCCGCCTTATATTATTATTACCTATTTCTATCTTTACACTTAGCTTATATATATTTATTATCTTCCCTATTTATTATGTTATTATTTATCATCTTTTTACCTTTATATCTTTTTATTACTTTATTATACATCTACTATACACTTCTTACTATTACTATTTCCTACTTATTACTATTTACTTATTACTTCTTACATTACTTCCATTTCTTACTTATTACTTATTACTTCTTACTTATTACTTCTTACTTATTACTTCTTACATCCTTTTACTACTTACTACTTACACCTACCCATCTATTCATAACGGTTCCATGGTGTAGGGGCAGCATATAAGATTTTGGTTCTTAGGACCCCAGTTCGAATCTGGGTGGGACCACTTTTTTATGTATATAACTATACCTTTATACCATTATATTAAACTTATGAACTTTATCTATGTTTATATTCTAACTATTATCTCTTTCTATATATATTTCTATCTTATATTATGTTATATATTCTACTATATTCTACTTTTATCACCACTTATGTATGTATGTATATATATATATCACTATC
>NW_001857757.1:0-968 GCF_000209125.1 Entamoeba dispar SAW760
TATCTATTTATCTATTCTATATATATTATTATTATTATGTTTATTATTATTATGTTTTTTATTATGTTTATTATTATTATGTTATTTATGTTTATTATATTCTTATATGTTTATATGTTCTTATTATTATGTATATTTCTATACCTTTATCTATTTTTATATCTATTCTATATGATTATATGACTATACTATGTTCTTGTCTTCTATACTTATACTACCTACACTTTAACTTATTAACTTATTACCTTATTAACTTATTCCCTTATTATCACTTTATCACTTTATCACTTTATCACTTTATCACTTTATCACTTTATTATTACTAGTCTATACTATATGTGTGTATCTTATAGTCTGACTTATACCTTTATAGTTTTATAGACTTCATTATTTCTGTATTTATATATCAAAGCATTCGTGCCCGAGTGGTCTAAGGGGGCCGATTTAAGCTCGGCTATCGGAAGATGCGTGGGTTCGAACCCCACCGGATGCATTCTTTTTATACACTTCACTTATATGTTTCTTTATATATTATTATATTATATATATCTATATTCTTATTTCTATTATTATTATTATTATGTTTATTATTATTATGTTCTTTATTATGTTTATTATGTTTATTATGTTTATTATGTTTATTATACTTATACACTTCTTATTCTACTTCTTACTATATTATCTTTACTTCTATTATATATGTATCTTAGTATTTATACTACTTATACTATCTTTCTTATCTATACAACTTATACAACTTATACAACTTATACAACTTATACACCCTTATGTATATGTACACCTTATTATGTATTTTATTCCTTTTTATTATTATTACTATTCCTATTCATTTTCTTACTCTTTTCCCTTTCTATAACGAAGCATTCGTGCCCGAGTGGTCTAAGGGGGCCGTCTCAAGAACGGCTATCGCAAGATGCGTGGGTTCGAACCCCACCGGATGCATCTTA
>NW_001857756.1:0-993 GCF_000209125.1 Entamoeba dispar SAW760
ATTATTCCTCTCATTATATAGTAGCATTAATTATTATTAATCATCCTTATTCTCTTAATGCTTTTATGGTAATGTATGTTTATGGTTTTATTTAATGAAGCTGTAAATATGTTTATAATTTATTTTAAGAATGCTTAACATAATTAAATACTACTCAAAATAGTTTTGTTTCTCGTGGGTTTTTTGAGACCCAAAACTATTTTGAATTTTCGAATTATTTAATTCGAAATTCTTCAACAGAAGATTTATTTCTTCTTTTCTCATCTGTCCTTTATTGGGTTTATACCCAATTTTTTGACATTTTAAATTTAAATATTATTAAGTCTTTTAATACCCTCTTTTATACTAGTTATTTTATTTGATATTAAAAATTATTAAAATATTATTTATTATATTTTACTGATACTTTAATGTATTTTCTAAAAGTAAAAATTCTAAAGATATTTCTTCTAAAAATAAGAAAATTTACTCTGAAAATGGGAATTCTTTCTTTTAAAAATAGAATTTTTGAATAATTAACAAAATTTTTTGAAAATAGTTTACTTTAAAAATAGAACATAATATGTCATAAAATTTTCCAAATTCGAAAATGAAGAAAATTACTTCCATAGAATTTTCAAAAATTTAAAAACAAAAAATTCAAGAATGATTTGAATTTATCTTATTTCTAAAAATAGAATAACAAAAAATTCATTAAAAATAGAAATTGTTATTAACTCAATTTTTATAACATTTTATAACAATAAATTACATGTACCAAAATATATAATAATATAATATTTCATACCACAAATAAATTACGTTCAAAATTATATAAAATATTTTTCAAGTGTTATATTAGTTAAAAAATCAATAAATAATTAAATATCTATATTTCTTTAAAAAGTAATAAATATCAACACATTATAGTTTATTACTCATAACTATAATTATTATTAATTATGATAGTTATGTATTTGAGATATTACTTTTTTATCTAAACTAGATGAAAGA
>NW_001857755.1:0-975 GCF_000209125.1 Entamoeba dispar SAW760
TCTGTACTTATGTACTTATCTGATAATGGGCATATGGCGCAATGGAAACGCATCAGACTTCGGATCTGAGGATTGCAGGTTCGATCCCTGCTATGCTCGTCTTTTTATCTATAACTTATCCTTATATTATATATACACCTTTATCTATACTATTATACTTATCCTATTTATATTATATATACTATACACTATTCTATTTATACACTATACTTTATATACTATTATTATTTTTATTATTTATAGACTATACACTATTCTATTATCTATACTTTATACTTTATACTTTATAGACTATAGACTATAGACTATTATTATATTTATACTTTATATTTTATATTTTATACTTTATATTTTATATTTTATACTTTATACTTTATAGACTATTATTATATCTATACTTTATACACTATAACCTATTAATATAGATATACACTATTATTATATGTTTCCACTATTATTATATCTATTTTTGTTTTTATTCTATGTTATTGTTTGAATAGGGAACGTAGCTCAGTTGGTAGAGCGTAAGTCTCATAATCTTAAGGTCGTGAGTTCGATACTCACCGTTCCCACCTTTTTGTACATCTATATGACATCTATTACTATATTTTTACATCTATTAAACTTATATATTCCTTTTATTATACTTTTAGTGTACACTCTATTCTTTTATATTATCTATACTATTTTATACTATTTTATACTATCTTATACTACTTATACTACTTATAGTGTTTTATACTATGTAACTACTACTTCCTTTCCTTATATTCTTACTATCCCTATTAACTTTATTACCTTTATTACCTTTACTACCTTTACTACCTTTTATTATCTTTACTTTTGATATATGTGTTCTAGATATCATCCACCTCTGTACTTATGTACTTATCTGATAATGGGCATATGGCGCAATGGAAACGCATCAGACTTCGGATCTGAGATTGCAGTCGATCCTGCTATGCTCGTCTTTTA
>NW_001857754.1:0-949 GCF_000209125.1 Entamoeba dispar SAW760
CGTCCGCAGTTTCTCCTACTTGGTCTTTATACTTACACATGCATGGCTTAATCTTTAACATCAGCATATAATACTGGCAGGATCAACCAGATATTTTATTCTTCTTCCTTTTTAAAAGGAAGGATTCTTTATTCTTACTTCTCTTTTGTATTTATATCCATTTTTCCTTTCTTTATTCTCCTACTTTTGACTTCTTTTTTATTTACTAATTATACTAAAAAACAAACTTATATTATTTAAATCTGTTCTGTCATCTAATTACTTTTATATAGTTAGATCAAGTACAATTTTCTTTATATTCAGTCTTATATTTATTTCTTTAAATTCTTTCATTCTTAACAACATATATCTATTATGATTATATTAAATTCTTTTAATAATCATTTCTTATTTCTTTAATTAATCTCTTCTATGAGATTACTTATTCTGTTTATCTCTTATATTATTCTCCCTAAATATTATGAATACTTATTTTATTTATTATTTTATTGACAAACTGTGCTATTCTCTCATAATTTATTATTTAAACAAACGTAAATGCTATATTCTCTCTTTATTATTCCTCTCATTATATAGTAGCATTAATTATTATTAATCATCCTTATTCTCTTAATGCTTTTATGGTAATGTATGTTTATGGTTTTATTTAATGAAGCTGTAAATATGTTTATAATTTATTTTAAGAATGCTTAACATAATTAAATACTACTCAAAATAGTTTTGTTTCTCGTGGGTTTTTTGAGACCCAAAACTATTATATTATACATAGTTATTCATCTATTTGGTTAGTATAGAATTATAAATTAAATAATACAAACATTAATAATCTCTTTGTGTTTAAATAATACAAACATTAATAGTCTTTTAATATCTTGTGTAGTCTAGTAGTCTTTAATATCTTATATAGTCTAGTAGTCTTTAAATCTCTTAGTCTATATCTATTTGGGTA
>NW_001857753.1:0-926 GCF_000209125.1 Entamoeba dispar SAW760
ACTATAACTATATCCTTTATACTTTTCCTCTACTTATCTATTTTATGTATACTACTTATACTAGATATGTTATTATGTTCATATCCTACCACACTTACTCTTTATCTTTATTCTCTATATATTTATACTTGTCTATATTCTATATTTTTGTATCATCTAGTATGTTTCTATTAGAGTCTTATACCACTTTCTATATTCTATTAGAGTCTTATACTACCTTCCTATATTTTCTTACTTTCTTATACTACTTTCTATAATCTATTAGACTTATATACTACTTTCTATAATCTATTAGATTTTTATACCACTTTCTATAATCTATTAGACTTTTATACCACTTTCCTTTCTATATTTAAAGGTTAATGACAATGTGGCCGAGTGGTCTAAGGCGTGTGACTCGAAATCACTTCTCCTATGGAGGCGTAGGTTCAAATCCTGCCATTGTCGTACTTTTATATCATTATCTTACACTATCATATATTTATATCTTAAATTTTATGTGTTATATATATATATATATATATTTATATTTATATTTATATTTATATCAATCTCTATATCTATAATTTTTATTCTTACACTTAGTCTATTTTTATGACTATTCTATATTATATATTATATACTTATACATCCTTCTAATTTTTATACTTCCTATTCTATATATCTACCCATTTCTATCATATATTATTTATTTTTATTCTTTTTATATGTTTATTCTATATGACTATTCACCTTACTATTCTATCTATTTATTATTCTATATGACAAAACTACTTCCTATTCTATCTATTTATTATTCTATATGACTATTCACCTTACTATTCTATCATGTTTATTACTATTCTATCATGTTTATTACTATTCTTGTTTTCTACTTTCTATTTCCTTCAAGTAATAGCAGAGTGGCCGAGTGGTCCAAGGCGTCG
>NW_001857752.1:0-831 GCF_000209125.1 Entamoeba dispar SAW760
TTCAGAGCACTGGGCAGAAATCACATTCTGTAATGAACCTTTTAGATTTATCAGAATGCTATGTTTTTATTAAACAGTCGGATTCCCCTAACCTTTAAAGTTCTGATTCGATTTTAATCCTTTTACAAGGAAATCACCAGAGCTACTCTTTCTTGCTAACTTACAGAGCTATGTTGCCGACTTCCCTTACCTGCGTTATTCTATTTAACTAAAGATTTTGCTTCTTGGAGACCTGTTGCGGTTATTAGTACGAGCAAAAGAATTCTTTAATTAGCTTTATGCTAAGATTCCCTTTAATTTTTATGAAGACTGCAAAAATACCACAATTCAATCATATGTTGAATTTCTTACAAAGCCAATAAATTCCACTTCTCTGATTGATTCATTTCAGTGGAGTTTACTTTTGTTAAGAAGAAAAGAGAACTCTTCCGTAGATTTTCACACTCCATTTTAAAGTTCATGATATGTTACCATTTTATTCGATTTAATCTTATTTCTAAGATTTAATCATTAATTCTCTTGATTAAGAACTATTAATCTTATTCCCTTTCAATCCTTATATTGACTATATGTCACTTATATATTTCTTAAGGATTTCCATCTGTAATTTAGGATCGATTCACCCTAATCCAAGTAATGTTGTTTAGGAACCTTTCTCCTCTTCAGGTCTAAGATGTTTTTTTCCTCTTCTTAGTATTTGCTACTACCACCAAGATCTGCACTAAGGACAGTTTCAATCTAAATTACTTTAAATCTTTACTACTTTTGTTGTCCTTACGCCATTTCGTTTCCTTACTCGTTAAAATGTCTTCATTTTAACGGTCGAGTATC
>NW_001857751.1:0-913 GCF_000209125.1 Entamoeba dispar SAW760
TGTAAATTACTTGGAACATCTCCTTTAACGATTCGTTGTGCAAGTCCTTCAACTACTGCTGTTTTACCTACTCCTGGTTCTCCTATTAATACTGGATTATTTTTTGTTCTTCTTGATAAAATACGAATAACTCGTTTAATTTCTTCATCTCTTCCAATAATTGGATCCATCTTTCCACTTTCTGCTTGTGCTGTTAAATCATTTCCATATTTCTTTAATGCTTCATATTGACTTTCTGCTTCTTTTGTTTCTACACTTTGTCCTTTTCTCATTTCTGTTATTTTTTTGTTAAATTCTTTCACATTAATTCCACTATTTCCTACTATTGTACTAATTTCTTTCTCTTCCATTAATGACATTACAATTACATCTATTGCAAGATATGAGTCTCCCATTATTTTTTGTTTCTCTATTGCTCTTCTTAATACTTGTTGTGTTGTTGGATGAAGTCCAATATCAACTGGTGGTGGATTTTGAACTGGGACTTTATTCATTGTTTCTTTTATTTCTTTCTTTAATTTATTAACATCACCTCCTATCATTTCAACTATTCGGATAACAATATTTGATTCTTCTTCAACAATTGCTTCCATCATATGAATTGGCATAATATATGCATTTTTTCTTTCAAATGCTATTTCTTGTGATTCTTTGAACATTTGAACAGTTGCATCTGTCCATTTGTTTGGGTCCATGTTTTATTTCTAAATGCTTGTTATTTGTTCAAGTTCCTTTAAATACTTAATGAGGATGATGTGATGACTTGTTGTTGTGTTGGTTGTTATTCATATTTTGTTATTCATATCAACGTGGAATAACGTGGTATCATGTCATCAAATAATAACATAATTTAATAACAAAAATGAAATAATATCACAAATATCAATGACAATGATGATTTAATCATCGAATG
>NW_001857750.1:0-628 GCF_000209125.1 Entamoeba dispar SAW760
ATTTCTATATTTCTATATTTCTATATTCCTTTATTCCTTTATTCCTTTATTTAAAAAAAAACTCTCTATATAAAAACAAAAAGGTAGATTACCTGACGTTCCCATCTGTGTGAACATAATGGTACTGATCAGGCTCTAAGCATCTTTACTTCCGTGTTCGGATGGGAACGGGTGTATCCTACTTGATATGAACCTACCGTTATCCTACTTACTTATGACTATGACTATCATATATTTTCTTATATTATTATATTATTATATGACTATGTACTTTTATTATTATTCCTAGTCTGTTTATTTTATATCTTATCTTTCTTATGTCTTTTATATATCATATCTATATCTATATCTATATCATATCTATATCATTTATATAACTTATATCATTTATATAACTTATATCATTTATATAACTTATAACATTTATATAACTTATAACATTTATATAACTTATATATCCCTTTTTTTATCTTCCCAGTATTTTATGAATGTTATAGGGCTTGTGGCGCAATGGAAACGCATCAGACTACGAATCTGGGGATTGCAGGTTCGATCCCTGCCAAGCTCGTCTTTTTATTGACTAGATTACTTTACTTTAATCCCTTTCAACTTCGATAACCTTTATATT
>NW_001857749.1:0-393 GCF_000209125.1 Entamoeba dispar SAW760
CCTTTTATACTTTATTCCTTTATTACTATATTACTATATTCTTTTTATACTTTATTCCTTTATTACTTTATTACTTTATTCGTTTTATACAAATACTCTCATGTATGTATATGTATAATATGTATAATATGTATAATATGTATAATATGTATGTATTTCTTTAAAAACAATGCTCTCAGCAGGTTTCGAACCTGCGACCCTGGCGTTATTAGCACCATGCTCTACCGACTGAGCTATGAGAGCTTACTATAACTACTTTATCATATAATCTGTTTACATATTATGTTTATATTATATATATTTCTTTCTATTTATATTATCTATATATTATTATATGTTTATATGTTTATATGTTTATATGACTATACTATTCTATTCTTTAACTATTCCGAC
>NW_001857748.1:0-1021 GCF_000209125.1 Entamoeba dispar SAW760
AGTTTCTTTGGTTAGTAAAGTACAAAGATAGCTTTGTGAATGATAAAGATAATACTTGAGACGATCCAATTTGTATTAGTACAAAGTGGCCAATTTATGTAAGTAAATTGAGAAATGACATTCTAAGTGAGTTAGGATGCCACGACAATTGTAGAACACACAGTGTTTAACAAGTAACCAATGAGAATTTCTGATCTATCAATCAGTTGGTAGTATCGAGGACTACCAAGATTATAACGGATAACGAGGAATTGGGGTTCGACATCGGAGAGGGAGCTTTACAGATGGCTACCACTTCTAAGGAAGGCAGCAGGCGCGTAAATTACCCACTTTCGAATTGAAGAGGTAGTGACGACACATAACTCTAGAGTTGAGTAAAATCAATTCTTGAAGGAATGAGTAGGAGGTAAATTCTCCTACGAAATCAATTGGAGGGCAAGTCTGGTGCCAGCAGCCGCGGTAATTCCAGCTCCAATAGTGTATATTAAAGTTGCTGTGATTAAAACGCTCGTAGTTGAATTAAAATGTGATTTTATACATTTTGAAGACTTTACATTAAGTGAAGTTTCTAGAAATGTTAAATTAAAATCAAAGAAGGAGACAATTCAAGTAATTGAGTTGTCATTACTTTGAATAAAATAAGGTGTTTAAAGCAAAACATTATGTTAATGAATATTCAAGCATGGGACAATGCTGAGGAGATGTCAATTAGACATTTCGAGAGAAGGATTAAAAGGAACAATTGGGGTGATTCAGAAAATAACGGGAGAGGTGAAAATCCATGATCGCTATAAGATGCACGAGAGCGAAAGCATTTCACTCAACTGGGTCCATTAATCAAGAACGAAAGTTAGGGGATCGAAGACGATCAGATACCGTCGTAGTCCTAACTATAAACGATGTCAACCAAAGGATTGGATGAAATTCAGATGTACAAAGATGAAGAAACATTGTTTCTAAATCCAAGTATATCAATACTACCTTGTTCAGAACTTAAAGAGAAATCTTGAGTTTATGGACT
>NW_001857747.1:0-1047 GCF_000209125.1 Entamoeba dispar SAW760
AAATACTGGGAAGATAAAAAAAGGGATATATAAGTTATATAAATGTTATAAGTTATATAAATGTTATAAGTTATATAAATGATATAAGTTATATAAATGATATAAGTTATATAAATGATATAGATATGATATAGATATAGATATAGATATGATATATAAAAGACATAAGAAAGATAAGATATAAAATAAACAGACTAGGAATAATAATAAAAGTACATAGTCATATAATAATATAATAATATAAGAAAATATATGATAGTCATAGTCATAAGTAAGTAGGATAACGGTAGGTTCATATCAAGTAGGATACACCCGTTCCCATCCGAACACGGAAGTAAAGATGCTTAGAGCCTGATCAGTACCATTATGTTCACACAGATGGGAACGTCAGGTAATCTACCTTTTTGTTTTTATATAGAGAGTTTTTTTTTAAATAAAGGAATAAAGGAATAAAGGAATATAGAAATATAGAAATATAGAAATAAAGGAATATAGAAATAAATACATACATAGATATATAAATAAAGATATATATAAATAAATAAATAAAGAAATATATATATATATATAAATAAAGAAATATATATATAATAGAATATAAAGGTTATAGAAGTTGAAAGGGATTAAAGTAAAGTAATCTAGTCAATAAAAAGACGAGCTTGGCAGGGATCGAACCTGCAATCCCCAGATTCGTAGTCTGATGCGTTTCCATTGCGCCACAAGCCCTATAACATTCATAAAATACTGGGAAGATAAAAAAAGGGATATATAAGTTATATAAATGTTATAAGTTATATAAATGTTATAAGTTATATAAATGATATAAGTTATATAAATGATATAAGTTATATAAATGATATAGATATGATATAGATATAGATATAGATATGATATATAAAAGACATAAGAAAGATAGATATAAAATAAACAGACTAGGATAATAATAAAAGTACATAGTCATATAATAATATAATAATATAGAAAATATATGATAGTCATAGTCATAAGTAGTAGGATACGGTAGGTTCATATCAAGTAGATACACCC
>NW_001857746.1:0-860 GCF_000209125.1 Entamoeba dispar SAW760
GATGATTGTAATAAATATTTTAATTATATTTATTTATTGAATGATTAAAATATAACTAATATATTATATAGATTAAAGAATAAATTCATTCAATATCATTTATTAATAACATATTTTCTTTTATTATCTGTTTATAATATATTTCAATAAAAAATGAATTGTTATAAATTATAGAAATTGAATAATGTATTATAATTAATATACCACTTCATTTATTTGTATCATTCTCTTTAATCGGTTATTTCATTATCACCAACCTTTCTCAAAACATTCATTTTGAATTATCTTATTATATTTTAATTTTTCATGAGAACCACAATTAAAGAAACAAGATTACTCAAATGTTGTAACTGATGATGGTATATTGATATTAGTTAATGATGTACATTCATAAAAAAATTATTTCCTATTTCAATAACTGATGTTGGTATATTGACTGGTGTTAATGATGAATAATAACAAAACATCTCTTCCTCAAGAAGTAACTCTTATTTGATATATTAATTTTAGTTCTTCACATCAAATAAAAGATTTGTCTCAAATTGATTTAACTTCTAATGATATTATATTACTATATTTATTTATAACATTCTTTTGTATATTTTATATATTTGCATATATTTCATTATTCTTTTCTTGTAGTATGTTGAATAATTAAATTTATACCATATTATTTCTTTAAATATTATTCTATCATTAAATATTTCATCATTTCTATTATAAACATGAAATATTTCAATATTGTGAAACAAATTTCTTGAATATTCATTTAAGTGGATTGGATTAAAATGAAATCGTTCATATTTCCTTGAAATCTTTTAATTTCAATTTCTAAATTAATAAAATCATTAATATCATTA
>NW_001857745.1:0-1023 GCF_000209125.1 Entamoeba dispar SAW760
CAAGTTTGGATATTCACATTTTATTGTTCCTATCACTTATCGCAATTCATTGCGTTCTTCATCGCACAGGAAACTAAACTATCCAAAGTAATATTTTATTATACTTTTTCTTTCTTCTTATATTCTAATTCCTTTTATTCTTACTTTTATTATTTTCTTTGTAGATTATCTTATTCTATAAATTTCTTGTTTTATTTTAAAAGATTATTTCTTTTCTTTTAATGATCCTTCCGCAGGTTCACCTACGGAAACCTTGTTACGACTTCTCCTTCCTCTAAATAAGGAGATTTAAATCCATTTTTCTATCTATAAGACAGAATCCTAGAATTTCACCTCTTTATTCAATCGGTAGGAGCGACGGGCGGTGTGTACAAAGGGCAGGGACGTATTCATCTCGAGTTAATGACTCGATATTACAAGGAATTCCTCGTTCAAAACAAATAATTCCAATCATTTATCCCTGTCATGTACGTTCTTTTGAGTTTTCCTTAACTATTTCAATCTCGGTACACCACTTACTATCCCTACCTATTAGACATAGCCTAATAAATAAGGTGTAAATGATAAAATGCTCTCTAGTAACTCCATTGTAGCGCGCGTGCGGCCCAAGATGTCTAAGGGCATCACAGACCTGTTATTGCTGAATGCTTCCTTTTTCTTTTTCCCACGTTAAAAGAGTTCTAATCGAAATTAGATAACTAACAATTAAAATAGGACAATTGAAATGTGTCCCTTTAAGAAGTGGTACTTACGCACCTGTTCTTGCGAACATTTCTGTCTTATAGGCAGAAAACTAATTAATAGGTTTCAGTCTCGTTCGTTACCGGAATTAACCTGACAAATCACTCCACCAACTAAGAACGGCCATGCACCACTACCCAATAAATCATGAAAGAACTCTTAATCTGTCATTCCTTCTACTGTTCGGTCTTGGTAAGTTTTCCCGTGTTGAGTCAAATTAAGCCGCAGCTCCACTCCTGGTGTGCCCTTCCGTCAATTCCTTTAAGTTTCAGCCTTGTGACC
>NW_001857744.1:0-1014 GCF_000209125.1 Entamoeba dispar SAW760
CTTTTATTCTTACTTTTATTATTTTCTTTGTAGATTATCTTATTCTATAAATTTCTTGTTTTATTTTAAAAGATTATTTCTTTTCTTTTAATGATCCTTCCGCAGGTTCACCTACGGAAACCTTGTTACGACTTCTCCTTCCTCTAAATAAGGAGATTTAAATCCATTTTTCTATCTATAAGACAGAATCCTAGAATTTCACCTCTTTATTCAATCGGTAGGAGCGACGGGCGGTGTGTACAAAGGGCAGGGACGTATTCATCTCGAGTTAATGACTCGATATTACAAGGAATTCCTCGTTCAAAACAAATAATTCCAATCATTTATCCCTGTCATGTACGTTCTTTTGAGTTTTCCTTAACTATTTCAATCTCGGTACACCACTTACTATCCCTACCTATTAGACATAGCCTAATAAATAAGGTGTAAATGATAAAATGCTCTCTAGTAACTCCATTGTAGCGCGCGTGCGGCCCAAGATGTCTAAGGGCATCACAGACCTGTTATTGCTGAATGCTTCCTTTTTCTTTTTCCCACGTTAAAAGAGTTCTAATCGAAATTAGATAACTAACAATTAAAATAGGACAATTGAAATGTGTCCCTTTAAGAAGTGGTACTTACGCACCTGTTCTTGCGAACATTTCTGTCTTATAGGCAGAAAACTAATTAATAGGTTTCAGTCTCGTTCGTTACCGGAATTAACCTGACAAATCACTCCACCAACTAAGAACGGCCATGCACCACTACCCAATAAATCATGAAAGAACTCTTAATCTGTCATTCCTTCTACTGTTCGGTCTTGGTAAGTTTTCCCGTGTTGAGTCAAATTAAGCCGCAGGCTCCACTCCTGGTGTGCCCTTCCGTCAATTCCTTTAAGTTTCAGCCTTGTGACCATACTCCCCCTGAAGTCCATAAACTCAAGATTTCTCTTTAAGTTCTGAACAAGGTAGTATTGATATACTTGGATTAGAAACAATGTTTCTTCATCTTTGTACATCTGAATTTCATCCCATC
>NW_001857743.1:0-890 GCF_000209125.1 Entamoeba dispar SAW760
TTACTATCTTTACTATCTTTACTATCTTTACTATCTTTACTACACCTTCCATCTTATCTTATGTATATAACTATATCACTATATTCCCTACCAACTTATTATTATATGTATATCTTATCATATGTATATATCACTATTCTTTAGTTACTTACTTATCTATATATAAATATATATAAACCTTTATCTATATCACTATCTATATCCTTTATCTATATATATATATATCTTTGTCTATATCTTTATCTATATCACTTGATATATCTTTATCTACTTTATTTATATCACTAACTATATCCTTTTGACCTTTTACTACTTTATAAACCTTTCTTAGTGTATCTATATACCTTTGACCTTTTACCAGTTTATAAAGGTTTCATGGTGTAGTTGGTTATCACATCATCTTGACGTGGTGAGGGTCCCCGGATCGAACCCGGGTGAAACCATTTTATACTTATAGTAGATGTTTATACTTATAATGTATATCATTCCTTTATATATCTATTTTATATTTATATTTATATTTATATTTATATTTATACATCTATGTTTAATTATTTCAAAAACTATACCTATACCTATATTCTTATCCTTTATATATGTTTATTTATATGTATATATGTATATATGTTTATATAATCTACTTCTTTATATGTTATTATGTTATTATGTTATTATGTTATTAAGTATATATGTATATATGTTTATATGTTAATATATATATATGTTTATGTTATCTACTTCTTTATATATGTTTATGTTTATGTTTATGTTTATGTTTAATCTTTCCCCTTTTTATATTTCTATTATTTATTTATATACTTTCACTTTCTTATATACTCCCTTTTTACTTTTACTTCCTTCTTTACTTGTAAGCTTCCTTAGCTCAGCTG
>NW_001857742.1:0-929 GCF_000209125.1 Entamoeba dispar SAW760
TAGTACTATCTCGTTGTTGCATAGCACTGGCAAAATTACCAAATGCTTGTCGTTTCAAAGTTGCACGTTTTTTATATCCTCTTCTTGGATAATTACGTCTACCAGCACGTCGTTGCATCAAATGAATGAAAACAAGATTCAATTAAGAGTTCTAATTAAATAATGATATAGTCTTAGATATTAACGAAGTAGCATTACTAAAAAAATCAACAACTTCATCACCAGCAACTTTCCTCAAACCACCAATTAAAACAGATTCCAATGCATCTCGACCAGCACTCAAATATGTATTATTATCAATAAACTCCATACCCTCAGAAATACCAGTATAAGCATAACCTACCAACACTTTAGCCGTATTATAACCAGGTATAGCATCAGAAAGAGCACTTTCAACTAAAGGACCAATTACACTTTTAACTCCTCTTTTAGCTAAGTTACACACATAAGAAGTAATACCCGTTCCTTCAGCAAGAGAACCAATAGTCATGAAAGTGTCAACAGGCAAATTTTCATAACCATAACGTTTTAGAGCATCACTCCAAGATTCTCCATCACCACGTTCAATAACAAACCCACTAACACCGTCTTGAACAAATTGACCTAATCCATTTAACGAAATTACACTATCATGAGAAACAGTTTGACCCGTCCGAGTATCCTTCCAAGATGATTGGCAACGAACAAAATTATATGCTTCAACAATTTCAAGTGGAGATGAACGTAATTGTTTAAATCTAACAGTAATATAACCCATAATTTTCATAATGTACGAACCATCACTATCAACACTGGTATGATTAGCAAGTTCTTGTTTATATGCAGCTTCAACATCTGCAGCATCTGACCCCTGAAATCCTCCAACTACAATACCACGACCAACACGAACTTTTATTTTCACATTATCACGAATAACATCCTGTAAATCA
>NW_001857740.1:0-958 GCF_000209125.1 Entamoeba dispar SAW760
TCTTAGTTGGTGGAGTGATTTGTCAGGTTAATTCCGGTAACGAACGAGACTGAAACCTATTAATTAGTTTTCTGCCTATAAGATAGAAATGTTCGCAAGAACAGGTGCGTAAGTACCACTTCTTAAAGGGACACATTTCAATTGTCCTATTTTAATTGTTAGTTATCTAATTTCGATTAGAACTCTTTTAACGTGGGAAAAAGAAAAAGGAAGCATTCAGCAATAACAGGTCTGTGATGCCCTTAGACATCTTGGGCCGCACGCGCGCTACAATGGAGTTACTAGAGAGCATTTTATCATTTACACCTTATTTATTAGGCTATGTCTAATAGGTAGGGATAGTAAGTGGTGTACCGAGATTGAAATAGTTAAGGAAAACTCAAAAGAACGTACATGACAGGGATAAATGATTGGAATTATTTGTTTTGAACGAGGAATTCCTTGTAATATCGAGTCATTAACTCGAGATGAATACGTCCCTGCCCTTTGTACACACCGCCCGTCGCTCCTACCGATTGAATAAAGAGGTGAAATTCTAGGATTCTGTCTTATAGATAGAAAAATGGATTTAAATCTCCTTATTTAGAGGAAGGAGAAGTCGTAACAAGGTTTCCGTAGGTGAACCTGCGGAAGGATCATTAAAAGAAAAGAAATAATCTTTTAAAATAAAACAAGAAATTTATAGAATAAGATAATCTACAAAGAAAATAATAAAAGTAAGAATAAAAGGAATTAGAATATAAGAAGAAAGAAAAAGTATAATAAAATATTACTTTGGATAGTTTAGTTTCCTGTGCGATGAAGAACGCAATGAATTGCGATAAGTGATAGGAACAATAAAATGTGAATATCCAAACTTTGAATGCTTGAAAGTATACTTATGAACTTCAAGGTATATATGATATTCAATATCCAAAATAAAAGAGTATATTAAAAGCAAATATTAGTAGAAGTGAGA
>NW_001857739.1:0-341 GCF_000209125.1 Entamoeba dispar SAW760
GTAGAGTGCATATTAATGTGATTAATACTTAGTACTTTTTATTAAAATTGACGACATTTAACTTCTTTCATTTGGTTTAGATAAAAATAGAATAAATTAATATCTCAAATACATGACGATCACAATTAATAATTTTTATCTTTTTGCAGAGTGCTTTTGAAGATAATTGATATATAGTACTTTATATTAAAATCATAAAAAGTGCACCTTTTTTCAACAATTTTATTGAAAAAAGGTGCACTTTTTTGATTTTAATAAAAAGTACTAGGTATCCAATATCGTTCTGTGGATCCTCCAAAAAATAAAGTTTTATCAGAAATGGTGAGGTTGTAGCAGAGATA
>NW_001857738.1:0-815 GCF_000209125.1 Entamoeba dispar SAW760
CCTTTAAATACCTAGAAGGCGACTATGGGGATCGGACCCATGACCTTCTCTTTACGAGAGAGACGCTCTGCCACTGAGCTAAGCCGCCTTATATTATTATTACCTATTTCTATCTTTACACTTAGCTTATATATATTTATTATCTTCCCTATTTATTATGTTATTATTTATCATCTTTTTACCTTTATATCTTTTTATTACTTTATTATACATCTACTATACACTTCTTACTATTACTATTTCCTACTTATTACTATTTACTTATTACTTCTTACATTACTTCCATTTCTTACTTATTACTTATTACTTCTTACTTATTACTTCTTACTTATTACTTCTTACATCCTTTTACTACTTACTACTTACACCTACCCATCTATTCATAACGGTTCCATGGTGTAGGGGCAGCATATAAGATTTTGGTTCTTAGGACCCCAGTTCGAATCTGGGTGGGACCACTTTTTATGTATATAACTATACCTTTATACCATTATATTAAACTTATGAACTTTATCTATGTTTATATTCTAACTATTATCTCTTTCTATATATATTTCTATCTTATATTATGTTATATATTCTACTATATTCTACTTTTATCACCACTTATGTATGTATGTATATATATATATCACTATCTATATATTATATATATATATTATGTATCTATATATTATATATATTATGTATCTATATATTATTTATATATATTATATATATATTATCTATCTATATATTCTTCTTTATCACTCTCTGTCTATATGTTTATTCCTTTTATATATGTTTATTCCTTTTATATATGTTTATTCCCTTTA
>NW_001857737.1:0-954 GCF_000209125.1 Entamoeba dispar SAW760
TTAAGAAACTCTAAAGCTTACAACACCGATTTCTGATGCCATCGTCTATAAGCAACAGTTATGCTTTGAATTTTGTTAACTCAGTATTCACTACCCTTTTGATAGAGTAATACACGAGATAATAAATACAACGTATATAATTTTCAATTGTACTAAAGTAACAAGAAAAAGACAAAGTATTCATCTAGACGAAATTCTGGCTTGAGAGGCTTTCAGCCATTATTTCAACACGTGTTAGATTCTCAACACTATTTGATCAAATAATTGAATAATCCAGTGGCGTGACACAACGGTTCCTCTCGTACTGAGTTGTGCTACTATCTAAATACTTTGAAGATCTACCGAAACGGTAGGGTAAAACTAACCTGTCTCACGACGGTCTAAACCCAGCTCACGTTCCCTATTAAATGGTGAACAATCATACCTTTTTTCAATTCTGCTTGAAATGGATAGGAAGAGCCGACATCGAAGGATCAAAAAGCAACGTCGCTATGAGCGCTTGGCTGCCACAAGCCAGTTATCCCTGTGGTAACTTTTCTGACACCCCAAGCCTTATTATTAAAGGATTAACTAGAAATCACCTTACGGTCTCACACATCAGATAAATCTAATATGTTTTAAATTTTTTCTAGTTAAAAATCTTAGGGATCGTTAGGCCATCATTTCAGAGTTATTGATTGTACTGGAATCAATAATCAAATGAACTTATACCCTTATATTCTACATGAGGTTTCTGTCCTCATTGAGTTCATCTTTGGACACCTGCGTTATCTTGTAACAGATGTGCCGCCCCAGCCAAACTCCCCGTCTATCTTTTTCAATCGCCTGTTTCAACCGAAGTTTTAATGTTTTTAAATTAATGGAAATCCATTTTAACATTTAACGAATGAGTGAATAGTATTTCTAGTGGTGGTATTACACGTTTGACAAGTCTCCCCCTAGCTATACAAAAAT
>NW_001857736.1:0-532 GCF_000209125.1 Entamoeba dispar SAW760
AAATAATTTTTAACAATTCATTCTAACATAATTTATTAATTATTGATAATTAAATCATTTTCTATAAAAAGTAATAAATATCAAATAACTTTTATTGTACTAGTAATTGTTATAGTTATTATTAATTCTTGACGCAGTATAGATAAAATAATTTTTAACAATTCATTTTAATGATTAATGAATAAATGGATAATTAAATCATTTTCTATAAAAAGTAATAAATATCAAATAACTTTTAGTGTACTAGTAATTGTTATAGTTATTATTAATTCTTGACGCAGTATAGATAAAATAATTTTTAACAATTCATTTTAATGATTAATGAATAAATGGATAATTAAATCATTTTCTATAAAAAGTAATAAATATCAAATAACTTTTAGTGTACTAGTAATTGTTATAGTTATTATTAATTCTTGACGCAGTATAGATAAAATAATTTTTAACAATTCATTCTAACATAATTTATTAATTATTGATAATTAAATCATTTTCTATAAAAAGTAATAAATATCAAATAACTTTTAGTGTA
>NW_001857735.1:0-841 GCF_000209125.1 Entamoeba dispar SAW760
ATGATTTTGGATGTTCATGAACAATGGATAAAAAAAAGAAAAAAATAAAAAAGAAAAGAGAGAAAAAATTGGAGGATGAAATTGATGAAAATCATGTCATTTTTCACGAAATTCAAATATGTTAATCTAGGACCATCAGAGATGCAAAGATTTTAATTTCGTGAAAAATGACGAGGTTTTTGGCCATTCAAAAAAAAAATGAAAAATCTAAAAACAAAAAGAGAGAAAAAATTGGAGAAAGTGAGGATGAAAATTGACCAAAAAATGTCTCATTTTTCACGAAATTCAAATATGTTAATCTAGGACCATCAGAGATGCAAAGATTTTAATTTCGTGAAAAATGACGAGGTTTTTGGCCATTCAAAAAAAAATGAAAAATCTAAAAACAAAAAGAGAGAAAAAATTGAGGATGAAAATTGACCAAAAAATGTCTCATTTTTCACGAAATTCAAGTATGTTAATCTACTACCCAGTGTGATACACATACTTGAATTTCGTGAAGAATTATGACATCTTGGTGGAAACCCATGTCAATAAAAAAAAGAGAAAAAAAATGAAGAATAGGGTTAATAGGGTTAAATAGAAAAGAGAAAAAAAATTAGAAAAAATAAAAAAATGGTGAAAAAAGAACTAAGAACTGAAATAATATCATTCTAAGGAGACATACAGGATGAACAACAAATTAAAAAATAAGAGAGACTAATATACTAAGAAATATTAAGAGACTATTAGACTAATATACTAAGAGAATATTAAAAGATTACTAAGAGACTACTAGACTAATACGCTAAGAGATATTAAGAGACTATTAGACTAATACATAGGTGAAGATGTTAATGTT
>NW_001857734.1:0-921 GCF_000209125.1 Entamoeba dispar SAW760
ATGTATACATCCTTTATATTATCCATATATATATTATATCTTATCTTTTATATATTATATATTATATATTATATATCTTCCTTTTTATATATTATATATTATATCTTATCTTTTATATATTATATATTATATCTTATATCTTATATATGTTTATAACTTTATATGTTTATGAGTTAGACTCCTTATTATTATCTTTCCACTTATTATTCCCTTCTATATCTTAGTATTTCTATCTTCTATATACTACTATCCTATTTTATTACTATACTTCTATTTTACTACTATACTATTCGACTATATATTACTTCTTTATTCTACTATTCGACTATTCTCTCCTGTTTATCTATACACTAGATTACTACTATAGTACTTTCCTATTCTACTATACTACTATACTACTATTCTACTATTCTACTATACTACTATACTACTATACTACTATACTACTATACTACTATTCTACTATTCTACTATTCTACTATACTGTTATTCTACTATTCTACTATACTGTTATTCTACTATACTACTATTCTACTATTCTACTATTCTCCTATTTCCTGACTATCTATACACTATAAGCACTTGTGGTCCAATGGTATGACGTATCCCTGCCACGGATGAGACCCGGGTTCGATTCCCGGCAAGTGCACTTTTTATGCTCTTATACTTATGTATTATGACCCTTTAGACTAAAAAAAATATCATCTATACTATATATATTATATATATTATATATACTATAACTATGTATATATTATTATCTTATTCCTTATTCATTTCTACTTTTATCTTATTATACTTAAACCTCTTATTATTTAATCTCTTTATGTATACATCCTTTATATATCCATATATATATATATCTATCTTTATATATATATATATATATATATATCTCCTTTAAATAAATAAAATAAACCT
>NW_001857733.1:0-440 GCF_000209125.1 Entamoeba dispar SAW760
AACGTTAAAAAGATGAATAAAATCGTTCAATTTATCATTACAACATCATTAAATAAAGAGTTGTTTAGAATTCAATTCTGAACAACTTTTACCTTATAAATTTTTATACTTTCGTTGACATTTTTTGAGATATTAATATAAAAAAATAATGATTAATATTAAAAAGAAATACATAATGAAGATAAAATAAAATAAATAAATCATGAATAATAACTAATACAGATTAAGATAATTGTTAAACAGAATTTAATTTAAAGAATGAGATATAAAGATATTAAATAATTTTTTAATAGTCTTTAATAAAAATAATCATTCATATCTCAAAAAATGTCAACGAAAGTATAAAAATTTATAAGGTAAAAGTTGTTCAGAATTGAATTCTAAACAACTCATTATTTAATGATGTTGTAATGATAAATTGAACGATTTTATTCATCTTT
>NW_001857732.1:0-928 GCF_000209125.1 Entamoeba dispar SAW760
AGTGGATATAAAAGGTATAATAAATAATAAATAAAAGAATAGGTAATAATATAAAGAAATAAATAGGAAGAATATAATATAAAAAAGATATATAATAAATGAATAAATAATAAATAATAAATAATAGAATAAATAAAAGATAATAATATATAATATATATAATAAATAATAAAAGTGGAGTCTAAAGTAAAAAACGCCCCCCGTGGGGCTCGAACCCACGACCTTACGGTTAAAAGCCGCACGCTCTACCGACTGAGCTAGGAAGGCTTACACCATAAGGAAGGGTATATAAGAAGTGAAGCATGATAGAAAGTATAAGGTATAAGGTATAAAGTAGGAAGTATAAAAGATATAAGATATAGGATATGGTATATAATATAAAGTATAAAAATTATAATATATAATATATAAAAAAAAGATATAGTATAAAGTAAGAAGTATAAAAGTTATAATATATAATATATAGTATAAAAGATATAAGATATAAGATATAAATATAAAGGATAAAGTATAAGAAAATATAATAATATAAGTAGAAATAATATACATACACATATATAATAAATAAAGATATAATAATATAATAATATAATAAGATAATAATAATATAAATAAAGATATATATAATAAGTTAAAAACATATAAATAAAGAATAAGAAATACTAAAGATAGACAACGTGGCCGAGTGGTCTAAGGCGTGTGACTAGAAATCACTTCTCCTCTGGAGGCGTAGGTTCGAATCCTGCCGTTGTCGTTGTTTTTAAAAGATAAAATGATATATAAAGAGGAATAGGTAAAATAGAAGTATAAGTAATATATATATATATATATAAATATATAAAAGAATATAAATAGAAAGAAATATATATATAATATAGATATATAATATATACATATATAATACATATATAGTGATGTAAAGTATAAT
>NW_001857731.1:0-977 GCF_000209125.1 Entamoeba dispar SAW760
TACATAATAAGGTGTACATATACATAAGGGTGTATAAGTTGTATAAGTTGTATAAGTTGTATAAGTTGTATAGATAAGAAAGATAGTATAAGTAGTATAAATACTAAGATACATATATAATAGAAGTAAAGATAATATAGTAAGAAGTAGAATAAGAAGTGTATAAGTATAATAAACATAATAAACATAATAAACATAATAAACATAATAAAGAACATAATAATAATAAACATAATAATAATAATAATAGAAATAAGAATATAGATATATATAATATAATAATATATAAAGAAACATATAAGTGAAGTGTATAAAAAGAATGCATCCGGTGGGGTTCGAACCCACGCATCTTCCGATAGCCGAGCTTAAATCGGCCCCCTTAGACCACTCGGGCACGAATGCTTTGATATATAAATACAGAAATAATGAAGTCTATAAAACTATAAAGGTATAAGTCAGACTATAAGATACACACATATAGTATAGACTAGTAATAATAAAGTGATAAAGTGATAAAGTGATAAAGTGATAAAGTGATAAAGTGATAATAAGGGAATAAGTTAATAAGGTAATAAGTTAATAAGTTAAAGTGTAGGTAGTATAAGTATAGAAGACAAGAACATAGTATAGTCATATAATCATATAGAATAGATATAAAAATAGATAAAGGTATAGAAATATACATAATAATAAGAACATATAAACATATAAGAATATAATAAACATAAATAACATAATAATAATAAACATAATAAAAAACATAATAATAATAAACATAATAATAATAATATATATAGAATAGATAAATAGATAAATAGATACATAATAATGGAGATGAGGGGTATCGATCCCCTTGCCCTTCGCATGCGAAGCGAAAGCTCTACCAATTGAGCTACATCCCCTAAGTATATAGAGATATAGAATGAGAGATATAGGAAGGATAGATATATAGAGAATAGATATATAGATATAAAAGT
>NW_001857730.1:0-888 GCF_000209125.1 Entamoeba dispar SAW760
TAATATAGTTTTTTATAGAAAAGATTTTTTGAAAAATGTTGATTTAAAAATAAATAACTTATACTTCATAAAATCTTGATTTAAAAAATGTTATTTCTACAATGAATAACAAAAAATAATCTATAAATAGAACACTATTATTTTAATAATTATTAATATCTCAAATGTACTGCGTCAAGAATTAATAACAACTGCATTTTTTAAGTGCATGATGTAAGGTAATAGATACCTAGTACTTTTTATTAAAATCAAAAAAGTGCACCTTTTTTCAATAAAATTGTTGAACTTGTATCTCATCTACAACCTCACCATTTCTGATAAAACTTTATTTTTTGGAGGTTCCATATAAAGTTACTAGATACCTAGTACTTTTTATTAAAATCAGACGCATTTAACTTCTTTCGTCTAATTTAGACAGAAACATGTCAAAAATTATCTCAGATAGAAAGCGACCAGAATTAATAATTTTTATCTTTTTGTAGAGTGCATATTAATGTGATTAATACTTAGTACTTTTTATTAAAATTGACGACATTTAACTTCTTTCATTTGGTTTAGATAAAAATAGAATAAATTAATATCTCAAATACATGACGATCACAATTAATAATTTTTATCTTTTTGCAGAGTGCTTTTGAAGATAATTGATATATAGTACTTTATATTAAAATCATAAAAAGTGCACCTTTTTTCAACAAATTTGTTGAATTAATATCTCTGCTACAACCTCACCATTTCTGATAAAACTTTATTTTTTGGAGGATCCACAGAACGATATTGGATACCTAGTACTTTTTATTAAAATCAAAAAGTGCACCTTTTTTCAATAAAATTGTTGAATTAATATCTCTGCTACACCTCACCATTTCTGATAAACTTATTTTTGGA
>NW_001857729.1:0-786 GCF_000209125.1 Entamoeba dispar SAW760
AAAAGTTGTTCAGATATTAATTTTAAACAAGTGATTTATTAATAAAAATTTATAAAAAATGATACTTCTATCATGATTTTTTTGAGACACAAAAAATGACTTATCTTAAATATACATCGTTTTTCATATAATATAAAATAATAATTATAATACTGATATATCAAATAAAATAATTGTTTTGTAGATAAAGTATTGAAGGACGTATAGATGAGTAGAGTCAATATTTTTTGTCACTGAGTCAATTTTATCATATCTCTGTAACAAGGTTGTTTTAATGAAAACTTATAAGGTAAAAAATGTTCTTGGAGGTAATCTGAAGACCTCATTTTTTAACAATTTTTTCATGATTATTTCATCATTGAGCATTACCTTTGAATAACAAAAAAGAATAACAAAAAATGACCTAAAAATAGTGAATAACAAAAAAGAATAACAAAAAAGAATAACAAAAACCCAACATACAAATGTTTTATATAACAACGAAAATTCCTTCTACACGGGGTAAATTTCAACAAAAATTGCAAAAAGACCCCCCCTACTCGAAATACGATTTTTGAAAATGCCCTTTTTGAAAAAACTACCGTTTTTTTGTTGAAATTAGAAGGAATAGAACGAAAAAAATTGATATTCCGTCGAAAAGTGAACCTTTATTACACAAAAGCTAGGAAAAACCATCGGATTAACACTAGACCAAAATTTTAAGATGGTAAAAGCTCGATTTGCCGAAAAGGATGACGTGGTTACCAACAAATATTCGGCATTTCGGCGACATGTTGTGTATGGATA
>NW_001857728.1:0-965 GCF_000209125.1 Entamoeba dispar SAW760
ATTTATTTTACAGATTTTGTCATATTTATTTATGTTAAATTTTACTCATTTTAACATTTTAATATAATTAATTATCTTTCTTTTTATCATTAAATATTAAATTGGTAAAATAAAGTATAATTATTTTAATTTTTAACAGAATTTTTGTCATATTTTATTTTATGGTTATTAATATTATCAATTAGTTATTAATATCTCAAAAAATGTCAACGAAAGTATAAAAATTTATAAGGTAAAAGTTGTTCAGAATTGAATTCTAAACAACTTTTTATTTAATGATATTATAATGATTAATTGAACGATTTTTTATTTATTTTTTTAATGTTTGAATTGAAATAGTTTAAATAATAAAATAATATAGTTTTTTAATTTAAAATAGTCTTTAACTTTACTAATTGAATAAATGGATAATTAAATCATTTTCTATAAAAAGTAATAAATATCAAATAACTTTTAGTGTACTAGTAATTGTTATAGTTATTATTAATTCTTGACGCAGTATAGATAAAATAATTTTTAACAATTCATTTTAATGATTAATGAATAAATGGATAATTAAATCATTTTCTATAAAAAGTAATAAATATCAAATAACTTTTAGTGTACTAGTAATTGTTATAGTTATTATTAATTCTTGACGCAGTATAGATAAAATAATTTTTAACAATTCATTCTAACATAATTTATTAATTATTGATAATTAAATCATTTTCTATAAAAAGTAATAAATATCAAATAACTTTTAGTGTACTAGTAATTGTTATAGTTATTATTAATTCTTGACGCAGTATAGATAAAATAATTTTTAACAATTCATTCTAACATAATTTATTAATTATTGATAATTAAATCATTTTCTATAAAAAGTAATAAATATCAAATAACTTTTAGTGTACTAGTAATTGTTATAGTTATTATTAATTCTTGACGCAGTATAGATAAAATAATTTTTAACAATTCATTTA
>NW_001857727.1:0-873 GCF_000209125.1 Entamoeba dispar SAW760
TAAAAAAAGGGATATATAAGTTATATAAATGTTATAAGTTATATAAATGTTATAAGTTATATAAATGATATAAGTTATATAAATGATATAAGTTATATAAATGATATAGATATGATATAGATATAGATATAGATATGATATATAAAAGACATAAGAAAGATAAGATATAAAATAAACAGACTAGGAATAATAATAAAAGTACATAGTCATATAATAATATAATAATATAAGAAAATATATGATAGTCATAGTCATAAGTAAGTAGGATAACGGTAGGTTCATATCAAGTAGGATACACCCGTTCCCATCCGAACACGGAAGTAAAGATGCTTAGAGCCTGATCAGTACCATTATGTTCACACAGATGGGAACGTCAGGTATTCTACCTTTTTGTTTTTATATAGAGAGTTTTTTTTTAAATAAAGGAATAAAGGAATAAAGGAATATAGAAATATAGAAATATAGAAATAAAGGAATATAGAAATAAATACATACATAGATATATAAATAAAGATATATATAAATAAATAAATAAAGAAATATATATATATATATAAATAAAGAAATATATATATAATAGAATATAAAGGTTATAGAAGTTGAAAGGGATTAAAGTAAAGTAATCTAGTCAATAAAAAGACGAGCTTGGCAGGGATCGAACCTGCAATCCCCAGATTCGTAGTCTGATGCGTTTCCATTGCGCCACAAGCCCTATAACATTCATAAAATACTGGGAAGATAAAAAAAGGGATATATAAGTTATATAAATGTTATAAGTTATATAAATGTTATAAGTTATATAAATGATATAAGTTATATAAATGATATAAGTTATATAAATGATATAGATATGATATAGATATAGATATAGAT
>NW_001857726.1:0-968 GCF_000209125.1 Entamoeba dispar SAW760
GAATAAAAACAAAAATAGATATAATAATAGTGGAAACATATAATAATAGTGTATATCTATATTAATAGGTTATAGTGTATAAAGTATAGATATAATAATAGTCTATAAAGTATAAAGTATAAAATATAAAATATAAAGTATAAAATATAAAATATAAAGTATAAATATAATAATAGTCTATAGTCTATAGTCTATAAAGTATAAAGTATAAAGTATAGATAATAGAATAGTGTATAGTCTATAAATAATAAAAATAATAATAGTATATAAAGTATAGTGTATAAATAGAATAGTGTATAGTATATATAATATAAATAGGATAAGTATAATAGTATAGATAAAGGTGTATATATAATATAAGGATAAGTTATAGATAAAAAGACGAGCATAGCAGGGATCGAACCTGCAATCCTCAGATCCGAAGTCTGATGCGTTTCCATTGCGCCATATGCCCATTATCAGATAAGTACATAAGTACAGAGGTGGATGATATCTAGAACACATATATCAAAAGTAAAGATAATAAAAGGTAGTAAAGGTAGTAAAGGTAATAAAGGTAATAAAGTTAATAGGGATAGTAAGAATATAAGGAAAGGAAGTAGTAGTTACATAGTATAAAACACTATAAGTAGTATAAGTAGTATAAGATAGTATAAAATAGTATAAAATAGTATAGATAATATAAAAGAATAGAGTGTACACTAAAAGTATAATAAAAGGAATATATAAGTTTAATAGATGTAAAAATATAGTAATAGATGTCATATAGATGTACAAAAAGGTGGGAACGGTGAGTATCGAACTCACGACCTTAAGATTATGAGACTTACGCTCTACCAACTGAGCTACGTTCCCTATTCAAACATAACATAGAATAAAACAAAATAGATATAATAATAGTGGAACATATAATATAGTGTATATCTATATAATAGGTATAGTGTATAAGTATAGATATATATAGTCTA
>NW_001857725.1:0-877 GCF_000209125.1 Entamoeba dispar SAW760
CAAACTACTTGATACAATTTCTTTTTGACTTCCAATAATATTAGATGAAATTGTTTGTGCTGTTGCAATAATATTTTCAATACTTTGATTCTTCATAAAAATAAACTTACGAACATTATTCATTCCGACAGTAATTGTTCGTGCATGTTCTAATAATTTAACATTTTCTTCAATTAATGGAATACATTCAGAACTTTGTGTTAATTTACTTGCTTTTATTGTTTGAATAATACATTCAATAAATCGTAATGCTCGAATAGTACTACCAACACATTTATATTCAGAACATTCTAATGCAAATCTTGCAAATGATGGATGAATTGTACTATTAATTTCAACATTTGGCATTTGTTTTTTTGTTCCTAACATTAATTCTATTGCATCAACCTGTTGAATAATTTGAGATTCTCCTGTTTTTGATTTTTGAATATTTTCTCCTAACTTAGCTACTTTTTTATCATGTTTTTGTTGTTTTTTTAAAGCTTTTAATTCTTTATTAGATAATTGTGGAACACCATCAACTTTTTGTTGACCTTCTTTTTTTTCTTCTTTTGTTTTTCCTTGTTTTTGTTTTTCATCTTTATTTCCTTTTGTTTGTTGTTGTTTTTGTTGTTGTTGTTTTTTAGTTTTGCCTTGAATATTCTGATTTGAAATAATTTGAGATGGTTGTTTAGTGCTCATAAAAAATAAAATATTAGTTCTTTTTTATTTTACAAAAGCCCTATTTATTTTTTTAACTTTATAATAATGAAATATAACAGAATTTCTAAAAGATAACTGAAAGTTCATGATGTCCAAATACTTAATTAATTACTTTACGAACCATAGCTCCACTCTCCAATTAACTAAAACAAGGAATAATTGAAAATGTAATGTA
>NW_001857724.1:0-915 GCF_000209125.1 Entamoeba dispar SAW760
GCGGTTCGAACCCCACCGGATGCATTCTTTTAACTGTATCTTATATATATTGTCTTATTCTTATATATACTTTTAACTTTTTATTATCTATATATCTATTTCTCTATATATCTATTCCTTTCCTATATCTCTCATTTCTTATATCTCTATTATTACCTTAGGGGATGTAGCTCAATTGGTAGAGCTTTCGCTTCGCATGCGAAGGGCAAGGGGATCGATACCCCTCATCTCCATTATTATGTATCTATTTATCTATTTATCTATTCTATATATATTATTATTATTATGTTTATTATTATTATGTTTTTTATTATGTTTATTATTATTATGTTATTTATGTTTATTATATTCTTATATGTTTATATGTTCTTATTATTATGTATATTTCTATACCTTTATCTATTTTTATATCTATTCTATATGATTATATGACTATACTATGTTCTTGTCTTCTATACTTATACTACCTACACTTTAACTTATTAACTTATTACCTTATTAACTTATTCCCTTATTATCACTTTATCACTTTATCACTTTATCACTTTATCACTTTATCACTTTATTATTACTAGTCTATACTATATGTGTGTATCTTATAGTCTGACTTATACCTTTATAGTTTTATAGACTTCATTATTTCTGTATTTATATATCAAAGCATTCGTGCCCGAGTGGTCTAAGGGGGCCGATTTAAGCTCGGCTATCGGAAGATGCGTGGGTTCGAACCCCACCGGATGCATTCTTTTTATACACTTCACTTATATGTTTCTTTATATATTATTATATTATATATATCTATATTTCTTATTTCTATTATTATTATTATTATGTTTATTATTATTATGTTCTTTATTATGTTTATTATGTTTATTATGTTTATTATGTTTATTATACTTATACACTTCTTATTCT
>NW_001857723.1:0-723 GCF_000209125.1 Entamoeba dispar SAW760
TACTGTGACTATCCTTTTACTTATCTATTCCATATATACTTAGATACTTAGTTAACTTCTTTGACCAGTTACCCTCTACCTATTTATATCTTTTCTTGTTTATAATCTCCCATAATTTTTCTTTACTTACTTATTTATATTTTATATCATTAATCTTATTAAAAACTTAGTGATTGGATGAGTAACGCCCATCTGTAACCAAATTGTTTGGAATCATTATAAAAAAATAGAATTGATCCTATCATAATTATGAACATTTGAGACTACCCCATCCCATATCTTCGTACTTCATTACTTAATTTACGTAGGTAGATTTAGTGCGGAAGGTAACGAACAGGGTACAGCGTGAGGCCGGTTAACGGAGCAACGAAAACCTGTCTACGAATGATAGACCTGGGTTGAAAAGGATGTCAAGTTGATATGATTGATAGTATTGGAACTATTTCTTTTATTATTATATTATATTCTATTTCTTTTAGTTTTTTTATTTTATATTCTCTATCTATATATGTTTATATATTATTATATATTATATTCTTATCATTTATTATATCTATATTATCTATATTATTTATATTATTTATATTATTTATATTGTCTTTATTATATTTATTATCTTTATTGTCTTTATTGTCTTTATTGTCTTTATTGTCTTTATTGTCTTTATTGTCTTTATTGTCTTTATTGTCTATACTAGATACACTCCATACCTCCTTCACTTAT
>NW_001857722.1:0-1006 GCF_000209125.1 Entamoeba dispar SAW760
AATAAAGTTTTATCAGAAATGGTGAGGTTGTAGCAGAGATATTAATTCAACAATTTTATTGAAAAAAGGTGCACTTTTTATGATTTTAATATAAAGTACTAGGTATCCAATATCGTTCTGTGGATCCTCCAAAAAATAAAGTTTTATCAGAAATGGTGAGGTTGTAGCAGAGATATTAATTCAACAAATTTGTTGAAAAAAGGTGCACTTTTTTGATTTTAATATAAAGTACTAGGTATCCAATATCGTTCTGTGGATCCTCCAAAAAATAAAGTTTTATCAGAAATGGTGAGGTTGTAGCAGAGATATTAATTCAACAATTTTATTGAAAAAAGGTGCACTTTTTTGATTTTAATAAAAAGTACTAGGTATCCAATATCGTTCTGTGGATCCTCCAAAAAATAAAGTTTTATCAGAAATGGTGAGGTTGTAGCAGAGATATTAATTCAACAAATTTGTTGAAAAAAGGTGCACTTTTTATGATTTTAATATAAAGTACTATATATCAATTATCTTCAAAAGCACTCTGCAAAAAGATAAAAATTATTAATTGTGATCGTCATGTATTTGAGATATTAATTTATTCTATTTTTATCTAAACCAAATGAAAGAAGTTAAATGTCGTCAATTTTAATAAAAAGTACTAAGTATTAATCACATTAATATGCACTCTACAAAAAGATAAAAATTATTAATTCTGGTCGCTTTCTATCTGAGATAATTTTTGACATGTTTCTGTCTAAATTAGACGAAAGAAGTTAAATGCGTCTGATTTTAATAAAAAGTACTAGGTATCTAGTAACTTTATATGGAACCTCCAAAAAATAAAGTTTTATCAGAAATGGTGAGGTTGTAGATGAGATACAAGTTCAACAATTTTATTGAAAAAAGGTGCACTTTTTTGATTTTAATAAAAAGTACTAGGTATCTATTACCTTACATCATGCACTTAAAAAATGCAGTTGTTATTAATTCTTGACGCAAGTACATTTGAGATATTAATAAT
>NW_001857721.1:0-990 GCF_000209125.1 Entamoeba dispar SAW760
AAAGAAGTTAAATGTCGTCAATTTTAATAAAAAGTACTAAGTATTAATCACATTAATATGCACTCTACAAAAAGATAAAAATTATTAATTCTGGTCGCTTTCTATCTGAGATAATTTTTGACATGTTTCTGTCTAAATTAGATGAAAGAAGTTAAATGTCGTCAATTTTAATAAAAAGTACTAAGTATTAATCACATTAATATGCACTCTACAAAAAGATAAAAATTATTAATTCTGGTCGCTTTCTATCTGAGATAATTTTTGACATGTTTCTGTCTAAATTAGACGAAAGAAGTTAAATGCGTCTGATTTTAATAAAAAGTACTAGGTATCTAGTAACTTTATATGGAACCTCCAAAAAATAAAGTTTTATCAGAAATGGTGAGGTTGTAGATGAGATACAAGTTCAACAATTTTATTGAAAAAAGGTGCACTTTTTTGATTTTAATAAAAAGTACTAGGTATCCAATATCGTTCTGTGGATCCTCCAAAAAATAAAGTTTTATCAGAAATGGTGAGGTTGTAGCAGAGATATTAATTCAACAATTTTATTGAAAAAAGGTGCACTTTTTATGATTTTAATATAAAGTACTAGGTATCCAATATCGTTCTGTGGATCCTCCAAAAAATAAAGTTTTATCAGAAATGGTGAGGTTGTAGCAGAGATATTAATTCAACAATTTTATTGAAAAAAGGTGCACTTTTTTGATTTTAATAAAAAGTACTAGGTATCCAATATCGTTCTGTGGATCCTCCAAAAAATAAAGTTTTATCAGAAATGGTGAGGTTGTAGCAGAGATATTAATTCAACAAATTTGTTGAAAAAAGGTGCACTTTTTTGATTTTAATAAAAAGTACTAGGTATCCAATATCGTTCTGTGGATCCTCCAAAAAATAAAGTTTTATCAGAAATGGTGAGGTTGTAGCAGAGATATTAATTCAACAAAAATTTGTTGAAAAAAGGTGCCACTTTTTATGATTTTAATATAA
>NW_001857720.1:0-861 GCF_000209125.1 Entamoeba dispar SAW760
ACCTTATAAGTTTTCATTAAAACAACCTTGTTACAGAGATATGATAAAATTGACTCAGTGACAAAAAATATTGACTCTACTCATCTATACGTCCTTCAATACTTTATCTACAAAACAATTATTTTATTTGATATATCAGTATTATAATTATTATTTTATATTATATGAAAAACGATGTATATTTAAGATAAGTCATTTTTTGTGTCTCAAAAAAATCATGATAGAAGTATCATTTTTTATAAATTTTTATTAATAAATCACTTGTTTAAAATTAATATCTGAACAACTTTTACCTTATAAATTTTTATACTTTCGTTGACATTTTTTGAGATATGAATGATTATTTTTATTAAAGACTATTAAAAAATTATTTAATATCTTTATATCTCATTCTTTAAATTAAATTCTGTTTAACAATTATCTTAATCTGTATTAGTTATTATTCATGATTTATTTATTTTATTTTATCTTCATTATGTATTTCTTTTTAATATTAATCATTATTTTTTTATATTAATATCTCAAAAAATGTCAACGAAAGTATAAAAATTTATAAGGTAAAAGTTGTTCAGAATTGAATTCTAAACAATTCATTTCTCATACATAATTATGTTAAATAAAATGATGAAATAATCATGAAAAAATTGTTAAAAAATGAGGTCTTCAGATTACCTCCAAGAACATTTTTTACCTTATAAGTTTTCATTAAAACAACCTTGTTACAGAGATATGATAAAATTGACTCAGTGACAAAAAATATTGACTCTACTCATCTATACGTCCTTCAATACTTTATCTACAAAACAATTATTTTATTTGATATATCAGTATTATAATTATTATTTTATATTATAGAAAAAC
>NW_001857719.1:0-979 GCF_000209125.1 Entamoeba dispar SAW760
AATTAAATATCTATATTCTTTAAAAAGTATAAATATCAAACACATTATAGTTTATTACTCATAACTATAATTATTATTAATTATGATAGTTATGTATTTGAGATATTAACTTTTTTATCTAAACTAGATGAAAGAAGTTAAATGTCGTCAATTTTAATAAAAAGTACTAAGTATTAATCACATTAATATGCACTCTACAAAAAGATAAAAATTATTAATTCTGGTCGCTTTCTATCTGAGATAATTTTTGACATGTTTCTGTCTAAATTAGATGAAAGAAGTTAAATGTCGTCAATTTTAATAAAAAGTACTAAGTATTAATCACATTAATATGCACTCTACAAAAAGATAAAAATTATTAATTCTGGTCGCTTTCTATCTGAGATAATTTTTGACATGTTTCTGTCTAAATTAGACGAAAGAAGTTAAATGCGTCTGATTTTAATAAAAAGTACTAGGTATCTAGTAACTTTATATGGAACCTCCAAAAAATAAAGTTTTATCAGAAATGGTGAGGTTGTAGATGAGATACAAGTTCAACAATTTTATTGAAAAAAGGTGCACTTTTTTGATTTTAATAAAAAGTACTAGGTATCCAATATCGTTCTGTGGATCCTCCAAAAAATAAAGTTTTATCAGAAATGGTGAGGTTGTAGCAGAGATATTAATTCAACAATTTTATTGAAAAAAGGTGCACTTTTTATGATTTTAATATAAAGTACTAGGTATCCAATATCGTTCTGTGGATCCTCCAAAAAATAAAGTTTTATCAGAAATGGTGAGGTTGTAGCAGAGATATTAATTCAACAATTTTATTGAAAAAAGGTGCACTTTTTTGATTTTAATAAAAAGTACTAGGTATCCAATATCGTTCTGTGGATCCTCCAAAAAATAAAGTTTTATCAGAAATGGTGAGGTTGTAGCAGAGATATTAATTCAACAAATTTGTTGAAAAAAGTGCACTTTTTTGATTTTAATA
>NW_001857718.1:0-960 GCF_000209125.1 Entamoeba dispar SAW760
TTCTGTCGGGTTCGACCAACGACCTTTAGAACTTCAGTCTAACGCTGCTACCAGCTGAGCTAAGGAAGCTTACAAGTTAAAGAAGGAAGTAAAAAGTAAAAAGGGAGTATATAAGAAAGTGAAAGTATATAAATAAATAATAGAAATATAAAAAGGGGAAAGAATAAACATAAACATAAACATATATAAAGAAGTAGATAACATAAACATATATATAATAACATAATAACATAATAACATATATATAATAACATAATAACATAATAACATATAAACATAATAACATATAAACATAATAACATATAAACATATAAAGAAGTAGATAATATATACATATATACATATATACAAATAAAGAAATAAACATATACATATATATATATATATAAACATATATAAAGGATAAGAATATAGTTATAGTTATAGTTATAGTTATAGGTATAGTTTTTGTTTTATATAAACATAGATGTATAAATATAAATATATATATAAATAAGAAATATATGATATATAAAGTGATGATATACATAATAAATATATATAATAAGTTTAAAGAAGTAGTTTAAGTATAAAATGGTTTCACCCGGGTTCGATCCGGGGACCCTCACCACGTCAAGATGATGTGATAACCAACTACACCATGAAACCTTTATAAACTGGTAAAAGGTCAAAGGTATATAGATACACTAAGAAAGGTTTATAAAGTAGTAAAAGGTCAAAAGGATATAGTTAGTGATATAAATAAAGTAGATAATGATATATCAAGTGATATAGACAAAGATATATATATATATATATAGATAAAGGATATAGATAGTGATATAGATAAAGGTTATATATAAATATATATAGATAAGTAAGTAACTAAAGAATAGTGATATATACATATGATAAGATATACATATAATAATAAGTTGGTAGGGATATAGTGATATAGTATATACATAAGATAAGATGGAA
>NW_001857717.1:0-985 GCF_000209125.1 Entamoeba dispar SAW760
CTATAACTACTACTATATATATATATATATAATATATCATATTACTTATATATATATATATATATATCACTCTCTTTTATATTTTATATCTTATATCTTATATCTTATATTTTATATCTTACTTCTGTTCTTATCTATACTACTTATACTATCTATACTGTGACTATCCTTTTAACTTATCTATTCCATATATACTTAGATACTTAGTTAACTTCTTTGACCAGTTACCCTCTACCTATTTATATCTTTTCTTGTTTATAATCTCCCATAATTTTTCTTTACTTACTTATTTATATTTTATATCATTAATCTTATTAAAAACTTAGTGATTGGATGAGTAACGCCCATCTGTAACCAAATTGTTTGGAATCATTATAAAAAAATAGAATTGATCCTATCATAATTATGAACATTTGAGACTACCCCATCCCATATCTTCGTACTTCATTACTTAATTTACGTAGGTAGATTTAGTGCGGAAGGTAACGAACAGGGTACAGCGTGAGGCCGGTTAACGGAGCAACGAAAACCTGTCTACGAATGATAGACCTGGGTTGAAAAGGATGTCAAGTTGATATGATTGATAGTATTGGAACTATTTCTTTTATTATTATATTATATTCTATTTCTTTTAGTTTTTTTATTTTATATTCTCTATCTATATATGTTTATATATTATTATATATTATATTCTTATCATTTATTATATCTATATTATCTATATTATTTATATTATTTATATTATTTATATTGTCTTTATTATATTTATTATCTTTATTGTCTTTATTGTCTTTATTGTCTTTATTGTCTTTATTGTCTTTATTGTCTTTATTGTCTTTATTGTCTATACTAGATACACTCCATACCTCCTTCACTTATATTATTCTTCTCTACATTACTTCTATTTCTTTACTTCTATCTTACATGTTATCTTTATATATTTTATATATGACTTGACTATCTCTATTCTCTATATTATTATATA
>NW_001857716.1:0-917 GCF_000209125.1 Entamoeba dispar SAW760
TCTTCCTTTTTAAAAGGAAGGATTCTTTATTCTTACTTCTCTTTTGTATTTATATCCATTTTTCCTTTCTTTATTCTCCTACTTTTGACTTCTTTTTTATTTACTAATTATACTAAAAAACAAACTTATATTATTTAAATCTGTTCTGTCATCTAATTACTTTTATATAGTTAGATCAAGTACAATTTTCTTTATATTCAGTCTTATATTTATTTCTTTAAATTCTTTCATTCTTAACAACATATATCTATTATGATTATATTAAATTCTTTTAATAATCATTTCTTATTTCTTTAATTAATCTCTTCTATGAGATTACTTATTCTGTTTATCTCTTATATTATTCTCCCTAAATATTATGAATACTTATTTTATTTATTATTTTATTGACAAACTGTGCTATTCTCTCATAATTTATTATTTAAACAAACGTAAATGCTATATTCTCTCTTTATTATTCCTCTCATTATATAGTAGCATTAATTATTATTAATCATCCTTATTCTCTTAATGCTTTTATGGTAATGTATGTTTATGGTTTTATTTAATGAAGCTGTAAATATGTTTATAATTTATTTTAAGAATGCTTAACATAATTAAATACTACTCAAAATAGTTTTGTTTCTCGTGGGTTTTTTGAGACCCAAAACTATTTTGAATTTTCGAATTATTTAATTCGAAATTCTTCAACAGAAGATTTATTTCTTCTTTTCTCATCTGTCCTTTATTGGGTTTATACCCAATTTTTTGACATTTTAAATTTAAATATTATTAAGTCTTTTAATACCCTCTTTTATACTAGTTATTTTATTTGATATTAAAAATTATTAAAATATTATTTATTATATTTTACTGATACTTTAATGTATTTTCTAAAAGTAAAAATTCTAAAGATATTCTTCTAAAAATAAGAAAAT
>NW_001857715.1:0-329 GCF_000209125.1 Entamoeba dispar SAW760
CTCAGTGACAAAAAATATTGACTCTACTCATCTATACGTCCTTCAATACTTTATCTACAAAACAATTATTTTATTTGATATATCAGTATTATAATTATTATTTTATATTATATGAAAAACGATGTATATTTAAGATAAGTCATTTTTTGTGTCTCAAAAAAATCATGATAGAAGTATCATTTTTTATAAATTTTTATTAATAAATCACTTGTTTAAAATTAATATCTGAACAACTTTTACCTTATAAATTTTTATACTTTCGTTGACATTTTTTGATATATGAATGATAATTTTTATTAAAGACTATTAAAAAATTATTTTATATCTTT
>NW_001857714.1:0-704 GCF_000209125.1 Entamoeba dispar SAW760
CATCATTGAGCATTACCTTTGAATAACAAAAAAGAATAACAAAAAATGACCTAAAAATAGTGAATAACAAAAAAGAATAACAAAAAAGAATAACAAAAACCCAACATACAAATGTTTTATATAACAACGAAAATTCCTTCTACACGGGGTAAATTTCAACAAAAATTGCAAAAAGACCCCCCCTACTCGAAATACGATTTTTGAAAATGCCCTTTTTGAAAAAACTACCGTTTTTTTGTTGAAATTAGAAGGAATAGAACGAAAAAAATTGATATTCCGTCGAAAAGTGAACCTTTATTACACAAAAGCTAGGAAAAACCATCGGATTAACACTAGACCAAAATTTTAAGATGGTAAAAGCTCGATTTGCCGAAAAGGATGACGTGGTTACCAACAAATATTCGGCATTTTCGGCGACATGTTTGTATGGATAATCTGAATCGTTTTCTATTTTTAGAAATTTTATAAATTATTTGTATGGATAATCTGAATCGTTTTCTATTTTTAGAATAATTCTATATTGTTTGTATGGATAATCTGAGTCGTTATCTAATTTTAGAAAAACTTTGAAGTTATTAATAAATTTATGAAGTAAAACAATAGTTTTTTCTAATAAATAACTAACAAAAGTTGTATAAATGAAAGAAAAATATTGATAGTTAAATGAAACCTGATAAAATACGTATCATTCAAAATACATGAAT
>NW_001857713.1:0-751 GCF_000209125.1 Entamoeba dispar SAW760
AACTATTTCAATCTCGGTACACCACTTACTATCCCTACCTATTAGACATAGCCTAATAAATAAGGTGTAAATGATAAAATGCTCTCTAGTAACTCCATTGTAGCGCGCGTGCGGCCCAAGATGTCTAAGGGCATCACAGACCTGTTATTGCTGAATGCTTCCTTTTTCTTTTTCCCACGTTAAAAGAGTTCTAATCGAAATTAGATAACTAACAATTAAAATAGGACAATTGAAATGTGTCCCTTTAAGAAGTGGTACTTACGCACCTGTTCTTGCGAACATTTCTGTCTTATAGGCAGAAAACTAATTAATAGGTTTCAGTCTCGTTCGTTACCGGAATTAACCTGACAAATCACTCCACCAACTAAGAACGGCCATGCACCACTACCCAATAAATCATGAAAGAACTCTTAATCTGTCATTCCTTCTACTGTTCGGTCTTGGTAAGTTTTCCCGTGTTGAGTCAAATTAAGCCGCAGGCTCCACTCCTGGTGTGCCCTTCCGTCAATTCCTTTAAGTTTCAGCCTTGTGACCATACTCCCCCTGAAGTCCATAAACTCAAGATTTCTCTTTAAGTTCTGAACAAGGTAGTATTGATATACTTGGATTTAGAAACAATGTTTCTTCATCTTTGTACATCTGAATTTCATCCAATCCTTGGTTGACATCGTTTATAGTTAGGACTACGACGGTATCTGATCGTCTTCGATCCCCTAACTTTCGTTCTTGATTAATGGACCCAGTGAGGAAA
>NW_001857712.1:0-1008 GCF_000209125.1 Entamoeba dispar SAW760
TTTGAATTTATCTTATTTCTAAAAATAGAATAACAAAAAATTCATTAAAAATAGAAATTAGTTATTAACTCAATTTTTATAACATTTTATAACAATAAATTACATGTACCAAAATATATAATAATATAATATTTCATACCACAAATAAATTACGTTCAAAATTATATAAAATATTTTTCAAGTGTTATATTAGTTAAAAAATCAATAAATAATTAAATATCTATATTTCTTTAAAAAGTAATAAATATCAAACACATTATAGTTTATTACTCATAACTATAATTATTATTAATTATGATAGTTATGTATTTGAGATATTAACTTTTTTATCTAAACTAGATGAAAGAAGTTAAATGTCGTCAATTTTAATAAAAAGTACTAAGTATTAATCACATTAATATGCACTCTACAAAAAGATAAAAATTATTAATTCTGGTCGCTTTCTATCTGAGATAATTTTTGACATGTTTCTGTCTAAATTAGATGAAAGAAGTTAAATGTCGTCAATTTTAATAAAAAGTACTAAGTATTAATCACATTAATATGCACTCTACAAAAAGATAAAAATTATTAATTCTGGTCGCTTTCTATCTGAGATAATTTTTGACATGTTTCTGTCTAAATTAGACGAAAGAAGTTAAATGCGTCTGATTTTAATAAAAAGTACTAGGTATCTAGTAACTTTATATGGAACCTCCAAAAAATAAAGTTTTATCAGAAATGGTGAGGTTGTAGATGAGATACAAGTTCAACAATTTTATTGAAAAAAGGTGCACTTTTTTGATTTTAATAAAAAGTACTAGGTATCCAATATCGTTCTGTGGATCCTCCAAAAAATAAAGTTTTATCAGAAATGGTGAGGTTGTAGCAGAGATATTAATTCAACAATTTTATTGAAAAAAGGTGCACTTTTTATGATTTTAATATAAAGTACTAGGTATCCAATATCGTTCTGTGGATCCTCCAAAAATAAAGTTTTATCAGAAATGGTGAGGTTGTAGCAGAGAT
>NW_001857711.1:0-1000 GCF_000209125.1 Entamoeba dispar SAW760
CTCCCGCCGTTACCCGCGCTTAAGTAAATTTCATTACCTTGACATTCAGAGCACTGGGCAGAAATCACATTCTGTAATGAACCTTTTAGATTTATCAGAATGCTATGTTTTTATTAAACAGTCGGATTCCCCTAACCTTTAAAGTTCTGATTCGATTTTAATCCTTTTACAAGGAAATCACCAGAGCTACTCTTTCTTGCTAACTTACAGAGCTATGTTGCCGACTTCCCTTACCTGCGTTATTCTATTTAACTAAAGATTTTGCTTCTTGGAGACCTGTTGCGGTTATTAGTACGAGCAAAAGAATTCTTTAATTAGCTTTATGCTAAGATTCCCTTTAATTTTTATGAAGACTGCAAAAATACCACAATTCAATCATATGTTGAATTTCTTACAAAGCCAATAAATTCCACTTCTCTGATTGATTCATTTCAGTGGAGTTTACTTTTGTTAAGAAGAAAAGAGAACTCTTCCGTAGATTTTCACACTCCATTTTAAAGTTCATGATATGTTACCATTTTATTCGATTTAATCTTATTTCTAAGATTTAATCATTAATTCTCTTGATTAAGAACTATTAATCTTATTCCCTTTCAATCCTTATATTGACTATATGTCACTTATATATTTCTTAAGGATTTCCATCTGTAATTTAGGATCGATTCACCCTAATCCAAGTAATGTTGTTTAGGAACCTTTCTCCTCTTCAGTTCTAAGATGTTTTTTTCCTCTTCTTAGTATTTGCTACTACCACCAAGATCTGCACTAAGGACAGTTTCAATCTAAATTACTTTAAATCTTTACTACTTTTGTTGTCCTTACGCCATTTCGTTTCCTTACTCGTTAAAATGTCTTCATTTTAACGGTCGAGTATCAGTTAAGAGATTATAATGCCATCCATTTTCAGGACTCATTCATTCGATAGGTGAGTTGTTACACATTCCTTAGCGGTTTCCGACTTCCATGGCCACCGTCCTATTGTCAATATGAATGAATACCT
>NW_001857710.1:0-960 GCF_000209125.1 Entamoeba dispar SAW760
TTTGGATATTCACATTTTATTGTTCCTATCACTTATCGCAATTCATTGCGTTCTTCATCGCACAGGAAACTAAACTATCCAAAGTAATATTTTATTATACTTTTTCTTTCTTCTTATATTCTAATTCCTTTTATTCTTACTTTTATTATTTTCTTTGTAGATTATCTTATTCTATAAATTTCTTGTTTTATTTTAAAAGATTATTTCTTTTCTTTTAATGATCCTTCCGCAGGTTCACCTACGGAAACCTTGTTACGACTTCTCCTTCCTCTAAATAAGGAGATTTAAATCCATTTTTCTATCTATAAGACAGAATCCTAGAATTTCACCTCTTTATTCAATCGGTAGGAGCGACGGGCGGTGTGTACAAAGGGCAGGGACGTATTCATCTCGAGTTAATGACTCGATATTACAAGGAATTCCTCGTTCAAAACAAATAATTCCAATCATTTATCCCTGTCATGTACGTTCTTTTGAGTTTTCCTTAACTATTTCAATCTCGGTACACCACTTACTATCCCTACCTATTAGACATAGCCTAATAAATAAGGTGTAAATGATAAAATGCTCTCTAGTAACTCCATTGTAGCGCGCGTGCGGCCCAAGATGTCTAAGGGCATCACAGACCTGTTATTGCTGAATGCTTCCTTTTTCTTTTTCCCACGTTAAAAGAGTTCTAATCGAAATTAGATAACTAACAATTAAAATAGGACAATTGAAATGTGTCCCTTTAAGAAGTGGTACTTACGCACCTGTTCTTGCGAACATTTCTGTCTTATAGGCAGAAAACTAATTAATAGGTTTCAGTCTCGTTCGTTACCGGAATTAACCTGACAAATCACTCCACCAACTAAGAACGGCCATGCACACTACCCAATAAATCATGAAAGAACTCTTAATCTGTCATTCCTTCTACTGTTCGGTCTTGGTAAGTTTCCCGTGTTGAGTCAAATAAGCCGC
>NW_001857709.1:0-855 GCF_000209125.1 Entamoeba dispar SAW760
TGATAGTAGATAATAAGAAAGTATGGCATCTATAGTCATATATAGAACAATAAATAGTCATATAAACACTGGAAAGTGATATAAAAGATATAAAAGGATATAAGATATAAAATAAATAAAATATATATATATAACATATAAAAAAAATAAAGAAGTAAGTTTAAGTTATAAAAGGTTATATAAAAGAGTGAATAAGTTAGTCGGAATAGTTAAAGAATAGAATAGTATAGTCATATAAACATATAAACATATAAACATATAATAATATATAGATAATATAAATAGAAAGAAATATATATAATATAAACATAATATGTAAACAGATTATATGATAAAGTAGTTATAGTAAGCTCTCATAGCTCAGTCGGTAGAGCATGGTGCTAATAACGCCAGGGTCGCAGGTTCGAAACCTGCTGAGAGCATTGTTTTTAAAGAAATACATACATATTATACATATTATACATATTATACATATTATACATATACATACATGAGAGTATTTGTATAAAAGGAATAAAGTAATAAAGTAATAAAGGAATAAAGTATAAAAAGAATATAGTAATATAGTAATAAAGGAATAAAGTATAAAAGGAATAAAGTATAAAAGGAATAAAGTATAAAAGGAATAAAGTATAAAAGGAATATAGTAATAAAGGAATATAATAATAAAGGATATAAGTATAAGTATAAGTATAAGTCATGAATATAAAATAGAATATAGAATATAAAGGATATAATATATAATATATAAAGTAGAATATATACATATAATATATATAATAAATATAATAATATATAATATATAATATATAAGGGAAGTACATAAAAAGAATATAGTATAGATTAAATATAGAT
>NW_001857708.1:0-469 GCF_000209125.1 Entamoeba dispar SAW760
GTTTCTTAATCAATACTCTCGGGTATTGAATGAAACGATTTGCTGAGACTTAACCGTAATTTCTATTTAAATTTATATAAAACTTATTTTAAAATGTATTATCAATTCTTTTTTTCATCCTATATTCATTAAAATTATTAAATTTATTTCTTTTTATTCCTTTTATTCTTTTTTAACATTTTAATATAATTAATTATCTTTTCTGTTTTTTCATTAAATTGGTAAAATAAAGTATAATTATTTTAATTTTTTAACACAATTTTTGTCATATTTTATTTTATGGTTAAATTTTTACTCATTTTTAACATTTTAATATAATTAATTATCTTTCTTTTTTATCATTAAATATTAAATTGGTAAAATAAAGTATAATTATTTTAATTTTTTAACAGAATTTTTGTCATATTTTATTTTATGGTTATTAATATTATCAATTAGTTATTAATATCTCAAAAAATGTCAACGAAAG
>NW_001857707.1:0-875 GCF_000209125.1 Entamoeba dispar SAW760
TACCTATTATACCTTTCTATTTTTATACTTTTATACTTATTACTTATTACTTTATACCTTATACCTTATACCTACTATCTACTATTTACTATCTATATCACCTTTTATTATATTTCTCTATTATGTGCCTAACTTACTATCTTATTTCTTCTATATCTTACTTTATATTTCTATATATACATTACTTCCTTTTATATTTATTATCTATTATTTCTATTCACAGTTTTACCTTATTATATTACTTATGTACTTTACTTATAAGTGTATCTATGTGTATTTCTATATGTGTATCTATGTGTATATGTATATGTGTATCTATGTGTATATGTATATGTGTATCTATGTGTATTTCTATATGTGTATCTATGTGTATATGTATGTGTATATGTATGTGTATATGTATGTGTATCTATATGTTTGTATGTTTTGCTTATTAATATAAGCTCACATAGTACAGAGGTAGTACATCAGATTGTGGCTTTGATAACCCAGGTTCGATTCCTGGTGTGAGCATCTTTTTAGACTTAGTGTTCCTATTTATTATTTATGTACTTAATATATATATTTCAACTTTTATATCTTTTATATTTTTTATATCTTTTATATCTTTTATATTTTTTATTCCCTTTTTATACCTATTATTACCTATTATACCTATTATACCTTTCTATTTTTATACTTTTATACTTATTACTTATTACTTTATACCTTATACCTTATACCTACTATCTACTATTTACTATCTATATCACCTTATATTATATTTCTCTATTATGTGCCTAACTTACTATCTTATTTCTTCTATATCTTACTTTATATTTCTATATATACATTACTTCCTTTTATATTTATTATCTATTATTTCTATTCACAGT
>NW_001857706.1:0-950 GCF_000209125.1 Entamoeba dispar SAW760
TGAAAAAAGTGATGTTGGGAGATGTCTAACAAAGCATGATTTAAGAGAAGGAGAAGAATACCACCATATCAAAGTACAAATAAAGAAACTTATGAATAAATAACGCCATTGGTTGGTCTTTGTTTTGTTAATGACAATAATATAGTATGACACTGTTGATACAAATTTAAGAATGCTTGTGAGTGTTTGTGTTGCAAAAAACCCATTGGAAATGCTATAAATCACTCCATGGAAATCTAGTCATTTTCTATAAGTAATTTTATCCTTTATCATTTAAATAACTTGAACTACAAACCCAAGACTACAAACAAAAGTATTCCAACTGAATACACATGTTTAACTTGTTGCTGATTACTTAGTTTAGACAAATAGTTTCCAATTAATAAAATGTTTAATATCACTTTTATATAACCTGCCCAAATTGATATTTCATCAAAGACAGAGTACAAACAAACTCGAAACAAATTTTGATACACAAACGATTGCATTGCATTGTGTCCATTAATAGTAGGGCAATCACACATATTATTCTTTATATTTTCTTTTTAGTTCTTTTTTATTTTTTTGAAGATATGAAGAGAATAAATGAGATTAGGATAAAACTCCATTAATAAGTCCTTCAACTACAAATGAACCGTTATCATCTTTTATTCTTTTTGTTCTCATCAAATTAATATTCTCACTTTCATAAGAGTCATGATATTTATTAATTTTATTTGAATTTAAATGATAAACCAACAGTCAAATTATGAATAGAATACAACTAAAAAACATTGAATGAAAGAAACAACTCTTTTTAAAATATCTCAAATGATTAATGACAAGTGAATGTGAAGGGAAAAGGTAAGAATATATAAAGATATGAAGAAGAAAAGATTAAGAAATATGAATATTAAAAGAGGGTTATTTCACTTTAAATCAACAGTAGGAATCAGTAAGAAAACAGTTGA
>NW_001857705.1:0-752 GCF_000209125.1 Entamoeba dispar SAW760
GACGGGTGTTCCTACTTGATATGAACCTACCGTTATCCTACTTACTTATGACTATGACTATCATATATTTTCTTATATTATTATATTATTATATGACTATGTACTTTTATTATTATTCCTAGTCTGTTTATTTTATATCTTATCTTTCTTATGTCTTTTATATATCATATCTATATCTATATCTATATCATATCTATATCATTTATATAACTTATATCATTTATATAACTTATATCATTTATATAACTTATAACATTTATATAACTTATAACATTTATATAACTTATATATCCCTTTTTTTATCTTCCCAGTATTTTATGAATGTTATAGGGCTTGTGGCGCAATGGAAACGCATCAGACTACGAATCTGGGGATTGCAGGTTCGATCCCTGCCAAGCTCGTCTTTTTATTGACTAGATTACTTTACTTTAATCCCTTTCAACTTCTATAACCTTTATATTCTATTATATATATATTTCTTTATTTATATATATATATATATTTCTTTATTTATTTATTTATATATATCTTTATTTATATATCTATGTATGTATTTATTTCTATATTCCTTTATTTCTATATTTCTATATTTCTATATTCCTTTATTCCTTTATTCCTTTATTTAAAAAAAAACTCTCTATATAAAAACAAAAAGGTAGATTACCTGACGTTCCCATCTGTGTGAACATAATGGTACTGATCAGGCTCTAAGCATCTTTACTTCCGTGTTCGGATGGGAACGGGTGTATCCT
>NW_001857704.1:0-749 GCF_000209125.1 Entamoeba dispar SAW760
ATAAATACTAATATAAATACTAATATAAATACTAATATATATAAGGGTATATATAGGAAAGTGGAATATATATAGACATTACTTAATATAAAAGAGTAAATATAGAAAAGCACATAGAAATGGTACATATATAGATATATAGATATATAATATATATAAGTAATATAAAAATGGTACATATATAGATATATAGATATATAGATATATAGATATAAGGATATAACATATAAGTTAGAAGTGAAAAGTATAATAGTACATAAAGAGGGAATAAGTATAGAAAGGATATAAAAATGGAGATGCGGGGTATCGATCCCCGTGCCCCTCGCATGCTAAGCGAATGCTCTACCATCTGAGCTACATCCCCAACACGGTAATATATAGTATAGGGGGGAGAGTATAAAAGTTAATATAGGTAGTATATAGTATAGGGGGGAGAGTATAAAAGTTAATATAGGTAGTATATAGTATAGTGGGGAGAGTATAAAAGTTAATATATGCATAAGTTATAAAGTGGTAGACTAATATAGTATAGTGGGGAGAGTATAAAAGTTAATATATGCATAAGTTATAAAGTGGTAGAATATTATATACTCATATAGTAATATATAGACAAATACACATATAAATACACATATAAATACACATATAAATACTAATATAAATACACATATAAATACTAATATAAATACTAATATAAATACACATATAAATACACATATAAATACTAATATAAATACTAATATAAATAC
>NW_001857703.1:0-925 GCF_000209125.1 Entamoeba dispar SAW760
AATATTAAAGAAATGATATAATAGTCATAATAATATCTAATAATTAATACCACAAAATAAAGAAAGAATATTAACAAGAATACTAACACATAAAAATTTATATAATAAAATTTGAACAATATAATTAAGGAAGTTATAATAAATTAATTAATGAATTATAATATTCATTAGATTCTAAATTAAAAGTTAATATGAAAATATATTTTAAGTTAAAGATAAAGTTTTGAGTTATGTTATTTTTAACTTATACAATGTGTTTAATTAACTATAATATCATTTAATTTATTATTTATAATTTATATACAATAATAATATCATTAATATGTTTGTTATTTTGTTTAATATAATAATATATAATATGTTATATTATATTTTAATATCATTTTATGTAATAATTTATTATATTTTTAATTATTCTTTGTTTTTATATAATGATTTCGATATTGTAGTTATATGTGTTCTATGTTTTATTTTAGTTCTTCTTTTATGTTTATTTATTTTTATTTTATATATTATTAATGTATTTTGGTACTTGTTATATTATTTTGATTTTGTTTCTATTATTTTGATTTTTATTACCATTATATTATTTCTTTTTATTTGTGTTATTGTATTATATTATTTGTTTATATTCTTTATATTTATTATTATTTGATTTAAATGCTTTTAAACTATCATTATATTCATTTTTTATTAATATAAATATTATGTTTATTATTTTATTATTTATTTATTTTTATTATTTATTTTATCTTTTCTTATTATTCTTTTATTAATTTATGTTTATTATATTTTATTTTTTTATTTCTTTTTCTATGTATGTTTTTATTATTTTTATTTATTATATATATTTCTTTTATTCTTATTCTGTTATTATTTATATTTTTTATTTATTTTATTTATTCGATTGTTTAATAAAAAATAT
>NW_001857702.1:0-966 GCF_000209125.1 Entamoeba dispar SAW760
ATTAAATCATTTTCTATAAAAAGTAATAAATATCAAATAACTTTTAGTGTACTAGTAATTCGTTATAGTTATTATTAATTCTTAGACGCAGTATAGATAAAATAATTTTTAACAATTCATTTTAATGATTAATGAATAAATGGATAATTAAATCATTTTCTATAAAAAGTAATAAATATCAAATAACTTTTAGTGTACTAGTAATTGTTATAGTTATTATTAATTCTTGACGCAGTATAGATAAAATAATTTTTAACAATTCATTCTAACATAATTTATTAATTATTGATAATTAAATCATTTTCTATAAAAAGTAATAAATATCAAATAACTTTTAGTGTACTAGTAATTGTTATAGTTATTATTAATTCTTGACGCAGTATAGATAAAATAATTTTTAACAATTCATTCTAACATAATTTATTAATTATTGATAATTAAATCATTTTCTATAAAAAGTAATAAATATCAAATAACTTTTAGTGTACTAGTAATTGTTATAGTTATTATTAATTCTTGACGCAGTATAGATAAAATAATTTTTAACAATTCATTTTAATGATTAATGAATAAATGGATAATTAAATCATTTTCTATAAAAAGTAATAAATATCAAATAACTTTTAGTGTACTAGTAATTGTTATAGTTATTATTAATTCTTGACGCAGTATAGATAAAATAATTTTTAACAATTCATTTTAATGATTAATGAATAAATGGATAATTAAATCATTTTCTATAAAAAGTAATAAATATCAAATAACTTTTAGTGTACTAGTAATTGTTATAGTTATTATTAATTCTTGACGCAGTATAGATAAAATAATTTTTAACAATTCATTCTAACATAATTTATTAATTATTGATAATTAAATCATTTTCTATAAAAAGTAATAAATATCAAATAACTTTTAGTGTACTAGTAATTGTTATAGTTATTATTAATTCTTGACGCAGTATAGATA
>NW_001857701.1:0-964 GCF_000209125.1 Entamoeba dispar SAW760
TGTTAATGAATATTCAAGCATGGGACAATGCTGAGGAGATGTCAATTAGACATTTCGAGAGAAGGATTAAAAGGAACAATTGGGGTGATTCAGAAAATAACGGGAGAGGTGAAAATCCATGATCGCTATAAGATGCACGAGAGCGAAAGCATTTCACTCAACTGGGTCCATTAATCAAGAACGAAAGTTAGGGGATCGAAGACGATCAGATACCGTCGTAGTCCTAACTATAAACGATGTCAACCAAGGATTGGATGAAATTCAGATGTACAAAGATGAAGAAACATTGTTTCTAAATCCAAGTATATCAATACTACCTTGTTCAGAACTTAAAGAGAAATCTTGAGTTTATGGACTTCAGGGGGAGTATGGTCACAAGGCTGAAACTTAAAGGAATTGACGGAAGGGCACACCAGGAGTGGAGCCTGCGGCTTAATTTGACTCAACACGGGAAAACTTACCAAGACCGAACAGTAGAAGGAATGACAGATTAAGAGTTCTTTCATGATTTATTGGGTAGTGGTGCATGGCCGTTCTTAGTTGGTGGAGTGATTTGTCAGGTTAATTCCGGTAACGAACGAGACTGAAACCTATTAATTAGTTTTCTGCCTATAAGACAGAAATGTTCGCAAGAACAGGTGCGTAAGTACCACTTCTTAAAGGGACACATTTCAATTGTCCTATTTTAATTGTTAGTTATCTAATTTCGATTAGAACTCTTTTAACGTGGGAAAAAGAAAAAGGAAGCATTCAGCAATAACAGGTCTGTGATGCCCTTAGACATCTTGGGCCGCACGCGCGCTACAATGGAGTTACTAGAGAGCATTTTATCATTTACACCTTATTTATTAGGCTATGTCTAATAGGTAGGGATAGTAAGTGGTGTACCGAGATTGAATAGTTAAGGAAACTCAAAAGACGTACATGACAGGGATAAATGATTGGAATTATTTGTTTTTGACGA
>NW_001857700.1:0-1040 GCF_000209125.1 Entamoeba dispar SAW760
ATATATATATATATATAGGTGTATAAAAAGTGTAAGGATAATAAGTATATAAGTAAAATATGGTAGAGGTATATATATATAAAGAAAGGATAAAATATAAGAAAGAATAGTTATAGTTATATATATATAGTTAGATGTATAAAGGTTGATATAATGATAGTTATATAATAAAAACAGAAAATACATACATACATAAATAAATATATATATATAGGTTCATATAATAATAGTACTCAGATTGACAGTGTGGCCGAGTGGTCTAAGGCGATTGACTTGAAATCAATTATCCTCTGGATGCGTAGGTTCAAATCCTGCCACTGTCGTACTCTTTTTATAAAGAATATAAATAATATAGTAAAAAAGAAATATAATAAATAAAAATAAATATATATAAGAAAGGAATAATATATATTTTATTGTAACAAAAAATAGTATAATAAATAGTCATATATATACTTATAAAAAGAAATATTATAGTATAAAAAGTGAACTCTTCAACGGGGATTCGAACCCCGGTCTTTCACGTGACAGGCGAAGATACTAACCAGCTATACTATTGAAGACTTCTAATAAATTAGTATAAAAATGGGGGGAGTACTGTAAAGTAAGATAATTAAGTAATAAAGGAATAAAGGAATAAAGTAATAAAGGAATATAGGAATAAAGTAATAAAGGAATAAAGGAATAAAGTAATATAGGAATAAAGTAATAAAGGAATAAAGGAATAAAGTAATAAAGTAATAAAGTAAGATATTAAAGGTATATAAAGTATAAAGGATATGATATATGATATATAATATAAAGGATATAATATATATAATAAATAATATATATATATATATAATAGGTGTATAAAAAGTGTAAGGATAATAAGTATATAAGTAAAATATGGTAGAGGTATATATATATAAAAGAAAGGATAAAATATAAGAAAGAATAGTTATAGTTATATATATATAGTTAGATGTATAAAGGTTGATATAATGATAGTTATATAATAAAAACAGAAAATACATACATACATAAATAAATATATATAT
>NW_001857699.1:0-942 GCF_000209125.1 Entamoeba dispar SAW760
CATAAGGACAACGAAAGATGGAAGGAAAAAGAACAGGGGAAAAGAAAAACGAAAACAAAAACGAAAGATGGGAGTTAAAAGAAAAATGAAGGATTTAAAGAAAGAAGAACTTGAGAATGAGGAATCTAAGAATGAGGAAATTGAGAATGAGGAAATGCAAGTGAGATAAAAATAAATTTAGAGATTAAAGTAGATGAAAATGGAAATAAAAATGAAACAAAATGAAATTAAGAAATAAACAAATGATGTTAATAATAAAGAAGTGAATTGATAAAAAGTAAGAGCATTTTACACGATTTCAAAATATTGTGTTTCTGGACCGATTCTAATGCAAAGATTTCAAGCGTAGCAAAAATGATAGTGAATTTAGAAATTGAAAAATGAAGAAAGAATTAAGAAAGAATTGAATGAAGAAATGAAATTGATAAAAGTAAGAACATTTTACACGATTTCAAAATATTGTGTTTCTGGACCGATTCTAATGCAAAGATTTCAAGCGTAGCAAAAATGATAGTGAATTTAGAAAATTGAAAAATGAAGAAAGAATTAAGAAAGAATTGAATGAAGAAATGAAATTGATAAAAGTAAGAACATTTTACACGATTTCAAAATATTGTGTTTCTGGACCGATTCTAATGCAAAGATTTCAAGCGTAGCAAAAATGATGATGATTTTGGATGATCATGAACAATGGATAAAAAAAAGAAAAAAATAAAAAAGAAAAGAGAGAAAAAATTGGAGGATGAAATTGATGAAAATCATGTCATTTTTCACGAAATTCAAATATGTTAATCTAGGACCATCAGAGATGCAAAGATTTTAATTTCGTGAAAAATGACGAGGTTTTTGGCCATTCAAAAAAAAAATGAAAAATCTAAAAACAAAAAGAGAGAAAAAATTGGAGAAAGTGAGGATGAAAATTGACCAAAAAATGTCTCATTT
>NW_001857698.1:0-965 GCF_000209125.1 Entamoeba dispar SAW760
TTATATTCTTTTTTCTTTATTCCTTAGTTTATATATCCATTGTGGTGTAGTTGGTAACATGCAAGCCTCTCACGTTTGCGCCCCGGGTTCGATTCCCGGCGATGGAATCTTTTTATACATATATCCTTATATTATATATCTATTTCTTTATATTATTTTATCTTATCTTTATTTATGTATATTTATATCTATTTATCTATTCTTACTTCTATTTCTATCATTATTTCTTATATATAACTATTTTATCTATATTTTTATATCCTTATCCTATATTCACTTATATTCTTCCTATTATATTCTTACTTCTATTATTTATACTACTTATACTATCTTCCTATTTATATTACTTATATTACTTATATTACTTATATTACTTATATTACTTATATTACTTATATTACCTTATGTATCACTTCCTGAGTTATCTCTTCTACTTTACTACTTATATCACTTATATCACTTTTCTATCCTTCTTCTTAAATATATCCTTCCTTTATATTTTCTTCCTATATAATACCTTAGTATATTTTTATGTATTATGTATTTTCCTTTTATTCCCTGCCCTTTTATTCTTCTTATTTTATTAATTGTTAAAGCGGGGTGGCGCAGTGGTAGCGCGGCAGGCTCATAACTTGCAGGTCGGTTGATCGAAACTTCCCTCCGCTGTTTTTATGTACTTTATTTTTATATGTTTATATATTATTAACTTTTTATTATATCAACTTATTATCTTTTTATATCACTAGTTATCACTACATATCACTACATATCACTACAAAACTCCTTCTTACTATCTAAAAAGATGGTTCCACCCGGGTTCGAACCGGGGACCCTCACTACGTGAAAGTGATGTGATAACCAACTACACCATGAAACCTTTTAGTACCTTATAGCCCCTTAAACTCAGTCCTTAACCTATCATGTATTCTATTCTATATTATTATCTTTATTATTATTTATATATC
>NW_001857697.1:0-951 GCF_000209125.1 Entamoeba dispar SAW760
ATATATAGTCATATAGTCATATAGTCATATAATAATATAATAATATAGAGAATAGAGATAGTCAAGTCATATATAAAATATATAAAGATAACATGTAAGATAGAAGTAAAGAAATAGAAGTAATGTAGAGAAGAATAATATAAGTGAAGGAGGTATGGAGTGTATCTAGTATAGACAATAAAGACAATAAAGACAATAAAGACAATAAAGACAATAAAGACAATAAAGACAATAAAGACAATAAAGATAATAAATATAATAAAGACAATATAAATAATATAAATAATATAAATAATATAGATAATATAGATATAATAAATGATAAGAATATAATATATAATAATATATAAACATATATAGATAGAGAATATAAAATAAAAAAACTAAAAGAAATAGAATATAATATAATAATAAAAGAAATAGTTCCAATACTATCAATCATATCAACTTGACATCCTTTTCAACCCAGGTCTATCATTCGTAGACAGGTTTTCGTTGCTCCGTTAACCGGCCTCACGCTGTACCCTGTTCGTTACCTTCCGCACTAAATCTACCTACGTAAATTAAGTAATGAAGTACGAAGATATGGGATGGGGTAGTCTCAAATGTTCATAATTATGATAGGATCAATTCTATTTTTTTATAATGATTCCAAACAATTTGGTTACAGATGGGCGTTACTCATCCAATCACTAAGTTTTTAATAAGATTAATGATATAAAATATAAATAAGTAAGTAAAGAAAAATTATGGGAGATTATAAACAAGAAAAGATATAAATAGGTAGAGGGTAACTGGTCAAAGAAGTTAACTAAGTATCTAAGTATATATGGAATAGATAAGTTAAAAGGATAGTCACAGTATAGATAGTATAAGTAGTATAGATAAGAACAGAAGTAAGATATAAATATAAGATATAGATATAGATATAAATATAAAAGAGAGTGATAT
>NW_001857696.1:0-894 GCF_000209125.1 Entamoeba dispar SAW760
AGTAGTAAAGATTTAAAGTAATTTAGATTGAAACTGTCCTTAGTGCAGATCTTGGTGGTAGTAGCAAATACTAAGAAGAGGAAAAACATCTTAGAACTGAAGAGGAGAAAGGTTCCTAAACAACATTACTTGGATTAGGGTGAATCGATCCTAAATTACAGATGGAAATCCTTAAGAAATATATAAGTGACATATAGTCAATATAAGGATTGAAAGGGAATAAGATTAATAGTTCTTAATCAAGAGAATTAATGATTAAATCTTAGAAATAAGATTAAATCGAATAAAATGGTAACATATCATGAACTTTAAAATGGAGTGTGAAAATCTACGGAAGAGTTCTCTTTTCTTCTTAACAAAAGTAAACTCCACTGAAATGAATCAATCAGAGAAGTGGAATTTATTGGCTTTGTAAGAAATTCAACATATGATTGAATTGTGGTATTTTTGCAGTCTTCATAAAAATTAAAGGGAATCTTAGCATAAAGCTAATTAAAGAATTCTTTTGCTCGTACTAATAACCGCAACAGGTCTCCAAGAAGCAAAATCTTTAGTTAAATAGAATAACGCAGGTAAGGGAAGTCGGCAACATAGCTCTGTAAGTTAGCAAGAAAGAGTAGCTCTGGTGATTTCCTTGTAAAAGGATTAAAATCGAATCAGAACTTTAAAGGTTAGGGGAATCCGACTGTTTAATAAAAACATAGCATTCTGATAAATCTAAAAGGTTCATTACAGAATGTGATTTCTGCCCAGTGCTCTGAATGTCAAGGTAATGAAATTTACTTAAGCGCGGGTTAACGGCGGGAGTAACTATGACTCTCTTAAGGTAGCCAAATGCCTCGTCATCTAATTAGTGACGCGCATGAATGGATCACCGTGATTCCCACTGTCCCT
>NW_001857695.1:0-974 GCF_000209125.1 Entamoeba dispar SAW760
TATATATAATATATAAAGAAATATAGAAATAAAAAGGAATAAATATAATAAGTCATTACATATATAAAATAAACATAAATAATAAAATAAAATTTAAATAAATATAAAAATATATATAAATATAGTCATAGTCTAGAAGTCAAGAATACTAATAATCTGTGAGCCTTCCTAGCTCAGTCGGTAGAGCGCGCGGCTCTTAACCGCGCGGTCGTGGGTTCGAGCCCCACGGGGGGCGTATTTTTATAATAAGAATAGGTGGTATAAGAGGAAATAGTATAAAGTATAAAGGTATAAAGGTATAAAGGTATAAAGGTATAAATGGTTATAGGTATAAAAGTATAAAAGTATAAAAGTATAAGAATATAAAGGTATAAAGGGATAAGAATAGTATAAGAGGAATAGAATAGTATAGTATAAAGGGATAAGAATAGCATATAGGTAATAGTATAAAGTAGGTACATCTAATAAGGATATAGGAAGTAAAATACTAAGTAAAATACTAAGGAAGTATAAAAAGATATATACATATATACATGTATAAGTATAATAAATAGAAATAGAAATATAAGAATATATCTACTAAAGAGAAAGAATAAGGGAATAAGGGAATAAAAAAAGAACATAATAATATAATATAATAATATAATAATAAGTGAATAAGATGATAATAATAATAATAGTAGCATAAAGGTTAATAATAATAGTAAAAAAGACGCTTCCGCTTGGGATCGAACCAAGGACCTAACGGTTAACAGCCGTTCGCTCTGCCGACTGAGCCACGGAAGCTTTCAGTAAGCATAAGTTAAGCAGAAGTTAAGCAGAAATGTTAAAGTAGATATGATAAGCAGAAATGATAAAGTAGATATGATAAGCAGAAATGATAAAGTAGAAATAATAAAGTAGATATGATAAAGTAAATATGATAAGCATAAGTTGAATAGGTAATAATAGGATAAAGTTATAAGGAGTAATAA
>NW_001857694.1:0-487 GCF_000209125.1 Entamoeba dispar SAW760
TTTGTTGAATTAATATCTCTGCTACAACCTCACCATTTCTGATAAAACTTTATTTTTTGGAGGATCCACATAACGATATTGGATACCTAGTACTTTATATTAAAATCATAAAAAGTGCACCTTTTTTCAATAAAATTGTTGAATTAATATCTCTGCTACAACCTCACCATTTCTGATAAAACTTTATTTTTTGGAGGATCCACAGAACGATATTGGATACCTAGTACTTTTTATTAAAATCAAAAAAGTGCACCTTTTTTCAACAAATTTGTTGAATTAATATCTCTGCTACAACCTCACCATTTCTGATAAAACTTTATTTTTTGGAGGATCCACATAACGATATTGGATACCTAGTACTTTTTATTAAAATCAAAAAAGTGCACCTTTTTTCAATAAAATTGTTGAATTAATATCTCTGCTACAACCTCACCATTTCTGATAAAACTTTATTTTTTGGAGGATCCACAGAACGATATTGGATACC
>NW_001857693.1:0-850 GCF_000209125.1 Entamoeba dispar SAW760
ATTCAGATGTACAAAGATGAAGAAACATTGTTTCTAAATCCAAGTATATCAATACTACCTTGTTCAGAACTTAAAGAGAAATCTTGAGTTTATGGACTTCAGGGGGAGTATGGTCACAAGGCTGAAACTTAAAGGAATTGACGGAAGGGCACACCAGGAGTGGAGCCTGCGGCTTAATTTGACTCAACACGGGAAAACTTACCAAGACCGAACAGTAAAAGGAATGACAGATTAAGAGTTCTTTCATGATTTATTGGGTAGTGGTGCATGGCCGTTCTTAGTTGGTGGAGTGATTTGTCAGGTTAATTCCGGTAACGAACGAGACTGAAACCTATTAATTAGTTTTCTGCCTATAAGACAGAAATGTTCGCAAGAACAGGTGCGTAAGTACCACTTCTTAAAGGGACACATTTCAATTGTCCTATTTTAATTGTTAGTTATCTAATTTCGATTAGAACTCTTTTAACGTGGGAAAAAGAAAAAGGAAGCATTCAGCAATAACAGGTCTGTGATGCCCTTAGACATCTTGGGCCGCACGCGCGCTACAATGGAGTTACTAGAGAGCATTTTATCATTTACACCTTATTTATTAGGCTATGTCTAATAGGTAGGGATAGTAAGTGGTGTACCGAGATTGAAATAGTTAAGGAAAACTCAAAAGAACGTACATGACAGGGATAAATGATTGGAATTATTTGTTTTGAACGAGGAATTCCTTGTAATATCGAGTCATTAACTCGAGATGAATACGTCCCTGCCCTTTGTACACACCGCCCGTCGCTCCTACCGATTGAATAAAGAGGTGAAATTCTAGGATTCTGTCTTATAGATAGAAAAATGGATTTAAATC
>NW_001857692.1:0-923 GCF_000209125.1 Entamoeba dispar SAW760
ACGTAAATGCTATATTCTCTCTTTATTATTCCTCTCATTATATAGTAGCATTAATTATTATTAATCATCCTTATTCTCTTAATGCTTTTATGGTAATGTATGTTTATGGTTTTATTTAATGAAGCTGTAAATATGTTTATAATTTATTTTAAGAATGCTTAACATAATTAAATACTACTCAAAATAGTTTTGTTTCTCGTGGGTTTTTTGAGACCCAAAACTATTATATTATACATAGTTATTCATCTATTTGGTTAGTATAGAATTATAAATTAAATAATACAAACATTAATAATCTCTTTGTGTTTAAATAATACAAACATTAATAGTCTTTTAATATCTTGTGTAGTCTAGTAGTCTTTTAATATCTTATAATAGTCTAGTAGTCTTTTAAATCTCTTAGTCTAATAATCTATTTGGTTAGTATATTGTTATAAATTAAATAATACAAACATTAACATTCTCACCTATGTATTAGTCTAATAGTCTCTTAATATCTCTTAGCGTATTAGTCTAGTAGTCTCTTAGTAATCTTTTAATATTCTCTTAGTATATTAGTCTAATAGTCTCTTAATATTTCTTAGTATATTAGTCTCTCTTATTTTTTAATTTGTTGTTCATCCTGTATGTCTCCTTAGAATGATATTATTTCAGTTCTTAGTTCTTTTTTCACCATTTTTTTATTTTTTCTAATTTTTTTTCTCTTTTCTATTTAACCCTATTAACCCTATTCTTCATTTTTTTTCTCTTTTTTTTATTGACATGGGTTTCCACCAAGATGTCATAATTCTTCACGAAATTCAAGTATGTGTATCACACTGGGTAGTAGATTAACATACTTGAATTTCGTGAAAATGAGACATTTTTGGTCAATTTCATCCTCATTTTTCTCTCTTTTGTTTTAGATTTTCATTTTTTTGATG
>NW_001857691.1:0-979 GCF_000209125.1 Entamoeba dispar SAW760
TCTATATCATTTATATAACTTATATCATTTATATAACTTATATCATTTATATAACTTATAACATTTATATAACTTATAACATTTATATAACTTATATATCCCTTTTTTTATCTTCCCAGTATTTTATGAATGTTATAGGGCTTGTGGCGCAATGGAAACGCATCAGACTACGAATCTGGGGATTGCAGGTTCGATCCCTGCCAAGCTCGTCTTTTTATTGACTAGATTACTTTACTTTAATCCCTTTCAACTTCTATAACCTTTATATTCTATTATATATATATTTCTTTATTTATATATATATATATATTTCTTTATTTATTTATTTATATATATCTTTATTTATATATCTATGTATGTATTTATTTCTATATTCCTTTATTTCTATATTTCTATATTTCTATATTCCTTTATTCCTTTATTCCTTTATTTAAAAAAAAACTCTCTATATAAAAACAAAAAGGTAGATTACCTGACGTTCCCATCTGTGTGAACATAATGGTACTGATCAGGCTCTAAGCATCTTTACTTCCGTGTTCGGATGGGAACGGGTGTATCCTACTTGATATGAACCTACCGTTATCCTACTTACTTATGACTATGACTATCATATATTTTCTTATATTATTATATTATTATATGACTATGTACTTTTATTATTATTCCTAGTCTGTTTATTTTATATCTTATCTTTCTTATGTCTTTTATATATCATATCTATATCTATATCTATATCATATCTATATCATTTATATAACTTATATCATTTATATAACTTATATCATTTATATAACTTATAACATTTATATAACTTATAACATTTATATAACTTATATATCCCTTTTTTTATCTTCCCAGTATTTTATGATGTTATAGGGCTTGTGGCGCATGGAAACGCATCAGACTACGAATCTGGGGATGCAGTTCGATCCCTGCCAGCTCGTCTTTTATGACTAGATACTTTACTTAATCCCTTCAA
>NW_001857690.1:0-696 GCF_000209125.1 Entamoeba dispar SAW760
CTCGGGCACGAATGCTTCGTTATAGAAAGGGAAAAGAGTAAGAAAATGAATAGGAATAGTAATAATAATAAAAAGGAATAAAATACATAATAAGGTGTACATATACATAAGGGTGTATAAGTTGTATAAGTTGTATAAGTTGTATAAGTTGTATAGATAAGAAAGATAGTATAAGTAGTATAAATACTAAGATACATATATAATAGAAGTAAAGATAATATAGTAAGAAGTAGAATAAGAAGTGTATAAGTATAATAAACATAATAAACATAATAAACATAATAAACATAATAAAGAACATAATAATAATAAACATAATAATAATAATAATAGAAATAAGAATATAGATATATATAATATAATAATATATAAAGAAACATATAAGTGAAGTGTATAAAAAGAATGCATCCGGTGGGGTTCGAACCCACGCATCTTCCGATAGCCGAGCTTAAATCGGCCCCCTTAGACCACTCGGGCACGAATGCTTTGATATATAAATACAGAAATAATGAAGTCTATAAAACTATAAAGGTATAAGTCAGACTATAAGATACACACATATAGTATAGACTAGTAATAATAAAGTGATAAAGTGATAAAGTGATAAAGTGATAAAGTGATAAAGTGATAATAAGGGAATAAGTAATAAGGTAATAAGTTAAATAGTTAAAGTGTAGGTAGTATAAGTATAGAAGA
>NW_001857689.1:0-949 GCF_000209125.1 Entamoeba dispar SAW760
ATAGTTATGAGTATAAACTATAATGTGTTTGATATTTATTACTTTTTAAAGAAATATAGATATTTAATTATTTATTGATTTTTTAACTAATATAACACTTGAAAAATATTTTATATAATTTTGAACGTAATTTATTTGTGGTATGAAATATTATATTATTATATATTTTGGTACATGTAATTTATTGTTATAAAATGTTATAAAAATTGAGTTAATAACAATTTCTATTTTTAATGAATTTTTTGTTATTCTATTTTTAGAAATAAGATAAATTCAAATCATTCTTGAATTTTTTGTTTTTAAATTTTTGAAAATTCTATGGAAGTAATTTTCTTCATTTTCGAATTTGGAAAATTTTATGACATATTATGTTCTATTTTTAAAGTAAACTATTTTCAAAAAATTTTGTTAATTATTCAAAAATTCTATTTTTAAAAGAAAGAATTCCCATTTTCAGAGTAAATTTTCTTATTTTTAGAAGAAATATCTTTAGAATTTTTACTTTTAGAAAATACATTAAAGTATCAGTAAAATATAATAAATAATATTTTAATAATTTTTAATATCAAATAAAATAACTAGTATAAAAGAGGGTATTAAAAGACTTAATAATATTTAAATTTAAAATGTCAAAAAATTGGGTATAAACCCAATAAAGGACAGATGAGAAAAGAAGAAATAAATCTTCTGTTGAAGAATTTCGAATTAAATAATTCGAAAATTCAAAATAGTTTTGGGTCTCAAAAAACCCACGAGAAACAAAACTATTTTGAGTAGTATTTAATTATGTTAAGCATTCTTAAAATAAATTATAAACATATTTACAGCTTCATTAAATAAAACCATAAACATACATTACCATAAAAGCATTAAGAGAATAATGATGATTAATAATAATTAATGCTACTATATAATGAGAGGATAATAAAGAGAGATATAGCATTTACGT
>NW_001857688.1:0-224 GCF_000209125.1 Entamoeba dispar SAW760
AGATTACTGTACTTTAATCCCTTTCAACTTCTATAACCTTTATATTCTATTATATATATATTTCTTTATTTATATATGTATATATATTTCTTTATTTATTTATTTATATATATCTTTATTTATATATCTATGTATGTATTTATTTCTATATTCCTTTATTTCTATATTTCTATATTTCTATATTCCTTTATTCCTTTATTCCTTTATTTAAAAAAAAACTCTCT
>NW_001857687.1:0-913 GCF_000209125.1 Entamoeba dispar SAW760
ACAAACACAAAATCTACAGACTTTTAACTAAATTTTTCAAATTATATTGTTTTAACATCTAACTAAATAGCAAACAATGGTATGAGTTTATTTAGAACAAATACCATAAAAATAGGATGAAGAGTATTGTTGATACACTCTTTGACTTTAATACCTTAAATTATTAATTATGTCTTTTAGGACTAATAAGATAAGATTAATACACTCTTTCTTGTTGTCCTCTTTAATACCTTCTAAATTATCTTAGTTTTGTTTATTAAGTAAAGGCAGTGTTTGAATTCATTCACACCCTCAACAACAACAAATTTCTTATTAATTTTCTTTGTTGTTTCATATCATTTTCTTACAAATGTTATTTTGTATTACAATAACTTCGTTTAAACATTTGATTCTTAGTGATTAAATGCATTAGTTAAAAAAAATTGGAAGTGGCATTACCAACTCTTGTTTTCCATCTTTATAACAAGTAAACCCCGACATAATAATTTCTTTCTTGACAGAGAATGTAAATTTTCTTAATCACCTCATGAATAAAAATTATATTATTACTGCTAACTTCGATTTATTCAGAAGAAACTTATTAAAACCTTCTATACCTCTCTTGTACTACAGCATTCTTTAATTTAATTTTGATAAAATTCATTAAGTAATACAAATACTTTACATAATGAAATTATATAAAATGTTTTCTTTCAATTAAATTCTTTTTCTTTTATTTTCAATTAAAAAAAGATTTCTGTTGTGTAAACCTCTTAATTAAAGTAAATCAAACAAAACTGAATAATCCTTATTCTGCCCTGTTTCTTTCTTCTATTGATTTCATCAACTTTTGATGAGAAAAGTCCATCAATGGTTTAGTGTGTTGAGGAATCCTTGGTGAAGTTTTGTCATTTGTTCTAACATGTCTTAAGTG
>NW_001857686.1:0-722 GCF_000209125.1 Entamoeba dispar SAW760
ATAAATATCAAATAACTTTTAGTGTACTAGTAATTGTTATAGTTATTATTAATTCTTGACGCAGTATAGATAAAATAATTTTTAACAATTCATTTTAATGATTAATGAATAAATGGATAATTAAATCATTTTCTATAAAAAGTAATAAATATCAAATAACTTTTAGTGGACTAGTAATTGTTATAGTTATTATTAATTCTTGACGCAGTATAGATAAAATAATTTTTAACAATTCATTTTAATGATTAATGAATAAATGGATAATTAAATCATTTTCTATAAAAAGTAATAAATATCAAATAACTTTTAGTGGACTAGTAATTGTTATAGTTATTATTAATTCTTGACGCAGTATAGATAAAATAATTTTTAACAATTCATTCTAACATAATTTATTAATTATTGATAATTAAATCATTTTCTATAAAAAGTAATAAATATCAAATAACTTTTAGTGTACTAGTAATTGTTATAGTTATTATTAATTCTTGACGCAGTATAGATAAAATAATTTTTAACAATTCATTCTAACATAATTTATTAATTATTGATAATTAAATCATTTTCTATAAAAAGTAATAAATATCAAATAACTTTTAGTGTACTAGTAATTGTTATAGTTATTATTAATTCTTGACGCAGTATAGATAAAATAATTTTTAACAATTCATTCTAACATAATTTATTAATTATTGATAATTAAATCATTTTCTATAAAAAGT
>NW_001857685.1:0-1051 GCF_000209125.1 Entamoeba dispar SAW760
TGTGTGACATAATGGTACTGATCAGGCTCTAAGCATCTTTACTTCCGTGTTCGGATGGGAACGGGTGTATCCTACTTGATATGAACCTACCGTTATCCTACTTACTTATGACTATGACTATCATATATTTTCTTATATTATTATATTATTATATGACTATGTACTTTTATTATTATTCCTAGTCTGTTTATTTTATATCTTATCTTTCTTATGTCTTTTATATATCATATCTATATCTATATCTATATCATATCTATATCATTTATATAACTTATATCATTTATATAACTTATATCATTTATATAACTTATAACATTTATATAACTTATAACATTTATATAACTTATATATCCCTTTTTTTATCTTCCCAGTATTTTATGAATGTTATAGGGCTTGTGGCGCAATGGAAACGCATCAGACTACGAATCTGGGGATTGCAGGTTCGATCCCTGCCAAGCTCGTCTTTTTATTGACTAGATTACTTTACTTTAATCCCTTTCAACTTCTATAACCTTTATATTCTATTATATATATATTTCTTTATTTATATATATATATATATTTCTTTATTTATTTATTTATATATATCTTTATTTATATATCTATGTATGTATTTATTTCTATATTCCTTTATTTCTATATTTCTATATTTCTATATTCCTTTATTCCTTTATTCCTTTATTTAAAAAAAAACTCTCTATATAAAAACAAAAAGGTAGATTACCTGACGTTCCCATCTGTGTGAACATAATGGTACTGATCAGGCTCTAAGCATCTTTACTTCCGTGTTCGGATGGGAACGGGTGTATCCTACTTGATATGAACCTACCGTTATCCTACTTACTTATGACTATGACTATCATATATTTTCTTATATTATTATATTATTATATGACTATGTACTTTTATTATTATTCCTAGTCTGTTTATTTTATATCTTATCTTTCTTATGTCTTTTATATATCATATCTATATCTATATCTATATCATATCTATATCATTTATATACTTATATCATTTATATACTTATATCATTTATATAACTTATAAC
>NW_001857684.1:0-950 GCF_000209125.1 Entamoeba dispar SAW760
CCCTACCTTTAAGTTCTGATTCGATTTTAATCCTTTTACAAGGAAATCACCAGAGCTACTCTTTCTTGCTAACTTACAGAGCTATGTTGCCGACTTCCCTTACCTGCGTTATTCTATTTAACTAAAGATTTTGCTTCTTGGAGACCTGTTGCGGTTATTAGTACGAGCAAAAGAATTCTTTAATTAGCTTTATGCTAAGATTCCCTTTAATTTTTATGAAGACTGCAAAAATACCACAATTCAATCATATGTTGAATTTCTTACAAAGCCAATAAATTCCACTTCTCTGATTGATTCATTTCAGTGGAGTTTACTTTTGTTAAGAAGAAAAGAGAACTCTTCCGTAGATTTTCACACTCCATTTTAAAGTTCATGATATGTTACCATTTTATTCGATTTAATCTTATTTCTAAGATTTAATCATTAATTCTCTTGATTAAGAACTATTAATCTTATTCCCTTTCAATCCTTATATTGACTATATGTCACTTATATATTTCTTAAGGATTTCCATCTGTAATTTAGGATCGATTCACCCTAATCCAAGTAATGTTGTTTAGGAACCTTTCTCCTCTTCAGTTCTAAGATGTTTTTTTCCTCTTCTTAGTATTTGCTACTACCACCAAGATCTGCACTAAGGACAGTTTCAATCTAAATTACTTTAAATCTTTACTACTTTTGTTGTCCTTACGCCATTTCGTTTCCTTACTCGTTAAAATGTCTTCATTTTAACGGTCGAGTATCAGTTAAGAAATTATAATGCCATCCATTTTCACGACTCATTCATTCGATAGGTGAGTTGTTACACATTCCTTAGCGGTTTCCGACTTCCATGGCCACCGTCCTATTGTCATATGAATGATACCTTTTGTGGTACTCGTTATGTTTCTTTTGGCACTTTATCTCGACGTTCGGTCATCCCGCATCGCAGTCTGCTTACAGACTGGCCG
>NW_001857683.1:0-940 GCF_000209125.1 Entamoeba dispar SAW760
TCTACTACTTATGACTATGACTATCATATATTTCTATATATATATATATATGACTATGTACTTTATATATCTAGTCTGTTATTTATATCTATCTTTCTTATGTCTTTATATATCATATCTATATCTATATCTATATCATATCTATATCATTTATATAACTTATATCATTTATATAACTTATATCATTTATATAACTTATAACATTTATATAACTTATAACATTTATATAACTTATATATCCCTTTTTTTATCTTCCCAGTATTTTATGAATGTTATAGGGCTTGTGGCGCAATGGAAACGCATCAGACTACGAATCTGGGGATTGCAGGTTCGATCCCTGCCAAGCTCGTCTTTTTATTGACTAGATTACTTTACTTTAATCCCTTTCAACTTCTATAACCTTTATATTCTATTATATATATATTTCTTTATTTATATATATATATATATTTCTTTATTTATTTATTTATATATATCTTTATTTATATATCTATGTATGTATTTATTTCTATATTCCTTTATTTCTATATTTCTATATTTCTATATTCCTTTATTCCTTTATTCCTTTATTTAAAAAAAAACTCTCTATATAAAAACAAAAAGGTAGATTACCTGACGTTCCCATCTGTGTGAACATAATGGTACTGATCAGGCTCTAAGCATCTTTACTTCCGTGTTCGGATGGGAACGGGTGTATCCTACTTGATATGAACCTACCGTTATCCTACTTACTTATGACTATGACTATCATATATTTTCTTATATTATTATATTATTATATGACTATGTACTTTTATTATTATTCCTAGTCTGTTTATTTTATATCTTATCTTTCTTATGTCTTTTATATATCATATCTATATCTATATCTATATCATATCTATATCATTTATATAACTTATATCATTTATATAACTTATATCATTTATATAACTTATAA
>NW_001857682.1:0-977 GCF_000209125.1 Entamoeba dispar SAW760
ACGTTTACTACTTATAAACTTTCTTAGTGTATCTATATACCTTTGACCTTTTACCAGTTATAAAGGTTTCATGGTGTAGTTGGTTATCACATCATCTTGACGTGGTGAGGGTCCCCGGATCGAACCCGGGTGAAACCATTTTATACTTAAACTACTTCTTTAAACTTATTATATATATTTATTATGTATATCATCACTTTATATATCATATATTTCTTATTTATATATATATTTATATTTATACATCTATGTTTATATAAAACAAAAACTATACCTATAACTATAACTATAACTATAACTATATTCTTATCCTTTATATATGTTTATATATATATATATATGTATATGTTTATTTCTTTATTTGTATATATGTATATATGTATATATTATCTACTTCTTTATATGTTTATATGTTATTATGTTTATATGTTATTATGTTTATATGTTATTATGTTATTATGTTATTATATATATGTTATTATGTTATTATGTTATTATATATATGTTTATGTTATCTACTTCTTTATATATGTTTATGTTTATGTTTATTCTTTCCCCTTTTTATATTTCTATTATTTATTTATATACTTTCACTTTCTTATATACTCCCTTTTTACTTTTTACTTCCTTCTTTAACTTGTAAGCTTCCTTAGCTCAGCTGGTAGCAGCGTTAGACTGAAGTTCTAAAGGTCGTTGGTTCGAACCCGACAGGAAGCATACGCTTTTTAGACTTTATATTACTTATTATATCCTAGATATATTAGATATACTACTTATACTACTTATACTATTTTTATTAATTTTTTTATCTTTATTATCTTTATTATCTTTATTATCTTTATTATCTTTATTATCTTTATTATCTTTACTACACCTTCCATCTTATCTTATGTATATAACTATATCACTATATTCCCTACCAACTTATTATTATATGTATATCTTATCATATGTATATATCACTATTCTTTAGTACT
>NW_001857681.1:0-910 GCF_000209125.1 Entamoeba dispar SAW760
TTGTTATAATTTATATTTATTATTTGTATAATGTTTATTATCATCATATTTGCCTTGTTTTTTATTTGTTTTTCTTTGTGTTCTTCTTTTTCTATTCACTTTTCTCTTGTTATTTCTTTTATCATAATTATTATGTATTTTATTGTTATTTCATCTTTCTTTTCTTTGAGCATGAATACCTGTTTGTTGTTTGATTTTCTTTACAAGAATCTATTCCATTACTCAATAAGCATGACAACAAAATATGATGTATATTCTGAATTGATAAAAGGATCTTCATAGTTGAACATACAAAATAAAATAAAATAAAGAAGATAAAATAAAATAAGAAAAAAGAAATTTAGAAAAAATAAGAAAAATCTATAAATAAGAATGAACATAAAGTTGAAATTAAAATGATTATTTAAAATTGAGTTTGTTGTTAAAATAAAAAACTGTAATTTTACATTTAGCACTTCTCTATTTAATTTATACTTATGTCTCTCAGTAATACGTTAATGAGCATAACGGAACATCAACAGAATAACAGCAGTTTAAATATTTTCAAGAGTTTTGATAATGAGAATTTAGGAATACATTCACATGAAATAGAGATATTAATATCTAAACACTTAAACAAGTACATTGGAGGAGTCAATAAACTGTTAGATGAGTAGAATAAATGGTCCATCAAATCCAAAATATAATGAATGAAATAAAAATGTCTGTGATGGTGTTACATGCAAAGGACGAAATTGTAGAAAAATAAAAGACCAAGTAAAGTGGTTAAAACAATAACTGTTGAAAAGATAAGAGAAGGAACAAGCAAAAAAAGAAAATGAACCAATTAACAAAAGATTACAATTGAAACCAAATTGAAACAAACACTTCACCGATGTTTATTCATAATGTAATGATAGAAGACATTCCT
>NW_001857680.1:0-897 GCF_000209125.1 Entamoeba dispar SAW760
ATACTGGCAGGATCACCAGATATTTTATTCTTCTTCCTTTTTAAAAGGAAGGATTCTTTATTCTTACTTCTCTTTTGTATTTATATCCATTTTTCCTTTCTTTATTCTCCTACTTTTGACTTCTTTTTTATTTACTAATTATACTAAAAAACAAACTTATATTATTTAAATCTGTTCTGTCATCTAATTACTTTTATATAGTTAGATCAAGTACAATTTTCTTTATATTCAGTCTTATATTTATTTCTTTAAATTCTTTCATTCTTAACAACATATATCTATTATGATTATATTAAATTCTTTTAATAATCATTTCTTATTTCTTTAATTAATCTCTTCTATGAGATTACTTATTCTGTTTATCTCTTATATTATTCTCCCTAAATATTATGAATACTTATTTTATTTATTATTTTATTGACAAACTGTGCTATTCTCTCATAATTTATTATTTAAACAAACGTAAATGCTATATTCTCTCTTTATTATTCCTCTCATTATATAGTAGCATTAATTATTATTAATCATCCTTATTCTCTTAATGCTTTTATGGTAATGTATGTTTATGGTTTTATTTAATGAAGCTGTAAATATGTTTATAATTTATTTTAAGAATGCTTAACATAATTAAATACTACTCAAAATAGTTTTGTTTCTCGTGGGTTTTTTGAGACCCAAAACTATTTTGAATTTTCGAATTATTTAATTCGAAATTCTTCAACAGAAGATTTATTTCTTCTTTTCTCATCTGTCCTTTATTGGGTTTATACCCAATTTTTTGACATTTTAAATTTAAATATTATTAAGTCTTTTAATACCCTCTTTTATACTAGTTATTTTATTTGATATTAAAAATTATTAAAATATTATTTATTATATTTTACTGATACTTTAATG
>NW_001857679.1:0-834 GCF_000209125.1 Entamoeba dispar SAW760
TATATATGTACTTATGTATATATTTATATATTTATATATGTATATATTTATATATGTATATATGTATATATGTACCCTCTTATTATGTTTATCCTATTATTACCCTTCTTATTACTCCTTATAACTTTATCCTATTATTACCTATTCAACTTAGGCTTATCATATTTACTTTATCATATCTACTTTATTATTTCTACTTTATCATTTCTGCTTATCATATCTACTTTATCATTTCTGCTTATCATATCTACTTTAACATTTCTGCTTAACTTCTGCTTAACTTATGCTTACTGAAAGCTTCCGTGGCTCAGTCGGCAGAGCGAACGGCTGTTAACCGTTAGGTCCTTGGTTCGATCCCAAGCGGAAGCGTCTTTTTTACTATTATTATTAACCTTTATGCTACTATTATTATTATTATCATCTTATTCACTTATTATTATATTATTATATTATATTATTATGTTCTTTTTTTATTCCCTTATTCCCTTATTCTTTCTCTTTAGTAGATATATTCTTATATTTCTATTTCTATTTATTATACTTATACATGTATATATGTATATATCTTTTTATACTTCCTTAGTATTTTACTTAGTATTTTACTTCCTATATCCTTATTAGATGTACCTACTTTATACTATTACCTATATGCTATTCTTATCCCTTTATACTATACTATTCTATTCCTCTTATACTATTCTTATCCCTTTATACCTTTATATTCTTATACTTTTATACTTTTATACTTTTATACCTATAACCATTTATACCTTTATACCTTTATACCTTTATACCTTTATACTTTATACTATTTCCTCTTATACCACCTATTCT
>NW_001857678.1:0-864 GCF_000209125.1 Entamoeba dispar SAW760
TATTAATTCTGGTCGCTTTCTATCTGAGATAATTTTTGACATGTTTCTGTCTAAATTAGACGAAAGAAGTTAAATGCGTCTGATTTTAATAAAAAGTACTAGGTATCTAGTAACTTTATATGGAACCTCCAAAAAATAAAGTTTTATCAGAAATGGTGAGGTTGTAGATGAGATACAAGTTCAACAATTTTATTGAAAAAAGGTGCACTTTTTTGATTTTAATAAAAAGTACTAGGTATCCAATATCGTTCTGTGGATCCTCCAAAAAATAAAGTTTTATCAGAAATGGTGAGGTTGTAGCAGAGATATTAATTCAACAATTTTATTGAAAAAAGGTGCACTTTTTATGATTTTAATAAAAAGTACTAGGTATCCAATATCGTTCTGTGGATCCTCCAAAAAATAAAGTTTTATCAGAAATGGTGAGGTTGTAGCAGAGATATTAATTCAACAATTTTATTGAAAAAAGGTGCACTTTTTTGATTTTAATAAAAAGTACTAGGTATCCAATATCGTTCTGTGGATCCTCCAAAAAATAAAGTTTTATCAGAAATGGTGAGGTTGTAGCAGAGATATTAATTCAACAAATTTGTTGAAAAAAGGTGCACTTTTTTGATTTTAATAAAAAGTACTAGGTATCCAATATCGTTCTGTGGATCCTCCAAAAAATAAAGTTTTATCAGAAATGGTGAGGTTGTAGCAGAGATATTAATTCAACAATTTTATTGAAAAAAGTGCACTTTTTATGATTTTAATATAAAGTACTAGTATCCAATATCGTTCTGTGGATCCTCCAAAAATAAAGTTTTATCAGAAATGGTGAGTTGTAGCAGAGATATATCACAATTTGTTGAAAAAGTGCAC
>NW_001857677.1:0-818 GCF_000209125.1 Entamoeba dispar SAW760
TTTTATTTAACATAATTATGTATGAGAAATGAATTGTTTAGAATTCAATTCTGAACAACTTTTACCTTATAAATTTTTATACTTTCGTTGACATTTTTTGAGATATTAATATAAAAAAATAATGATTAATATTAAAAAGAAATACATAATGAAGATAAAATAAAATAAATAAATCATGAATAATAACTAATACAGATTAAGATAATTGTTAAACAGAATTTAATTTAAAGAATGAGATATAAAGATATTAAATAATTTTTTAATAGTCTTTAATAAAAATAATCATTCATATCTCAAAAAATGTCAACGAAAGTATAAAAATTTATAAGGTAAAAGTTGTTCAGATATTAATTTTAAACAAGTGATTTATTAATAAAAATTTATAAAAAATGATACTTCTATCATGATTTTTTTGAGACACAAAAAATGACTTATCTTAAATATACATCGTTTTTCATATAATATAAAATAATAATTATAATACTGATATATCAAATAAAATAATTGTTTTGTAGATAAAGTATTGAAGGACGTATAGATGAGTAGAGTCAATATTTTTTGTCACTGAGTCAATTTTATCATATCTCTGTAACAAGGTTGTTTTAATGAAAACTTATAAGGTAAAAAATGGTCTTGGAGGTAATCTGAAGACCTCATTTTTTAACAATTTTTTCATGATTATTTCATCATTGAGCATTACCTTTGAATAACAAAAAAGAATAACAAAAAATGACCTAAAAATAGTGAATAACAAAAAAGAATAACAAAAAAGAATAACAAAAACCCAACATACAAATGTTTTATATAACAACGAAAAT
>NW_001857676.1:0-889 GCF_000209125.1 Entamoeba dispar SAW760
ATGCTATTGATATCCGGATTTAATGATTCCTTCTATTGCTGCTTCTGTCATTTCTACTTCACTTAATGGATATCTCTTTTTAATCATTTTAATCACTTCTCCCATTTGTAATTTAACTATTTCTTTTAATTCTTTCTCTGAAAGTGGTGAGAATACTGTAATATCATCTAATCTATTAAGAAACTCTGGTTTAAATGTTTTCTTTACTATTTCCATTACTGTTTCTTTAACTTTTCTACTCACTTGTCCTTCTCTTTCTACTCCTTTCATTATTATTTCACTTCCTAAATTTGATGTCATAATAACAATAGTATTCTTAAAATCAACTGTTCTTCCTCTTCCATCTGTTAATCTTCCTTCATCTAATAATTGTAATAATACATTAAATACTTGTGGATGTGCTTTTTCAATTTCATCAAATAATATTACACTATATGGTTTTCTACGAATTGCCTCTGTTAATTGTCCTCCTTCTTCATATCCTACATATCCTGGTGGTGCTCCTATTAATCTTGATACACTATGACTTTCCATATATTCACTCATATCTATTCTAACTATATTTTGTTCGTCATCAAATAATTCAACTGCTAATGCTTTTGCTAATTCGGTTTTTCCTACTCCACTTGGTCCTAAAAACATAAAACTACCTGTTGGTCGTTTTTCATTTCCTAATCCTCCTCTACTTCGAATAATTGCATCACTAACTGCTGTTACTGCTTCATTTTGTCCTATTACTCGTTTATGTAGTTCTTCTTCTAATTTCATTAGTCTTATTTTCTCTGTTTGATTCATTTTAGTAACAGGAATTCCTGTCCATCTACTAACTACTTCTTCTATTTGTGTTGGTGTAACTTGTAATGATATCATTGTGTTTCTTTATTTGTTC
>NW_001857675.1:0-883 GCF_000209125.1 Entamoeba dispar SAW760
TGTGAGATAGGTGCCATAAAATTAGCTTGTAAATCTAATTGTTGTTGAATGGTAAAAGAATCTACATTCTCTCCATTTGATTTCAAAATAAATTTAGGATTTGTGTTTCCTGGTCTAAATGTTGTTTCTATTACATTTTTTGTTCCAGGAATTGTAGGTTGGAACCCTCCATGAGCAAATTGAATTGGCCTTTGACGTTGTTGTTGAAATTGAAGGTGTGGAGCTATTGGATTATATGTAAACTGTCCAATAACAGGGGTGTTAATTGCTGTCAAATTTGAAATATTTTGACTTGTTTGGAATTCTTGTTGAGTTCGTTGTTTAAAATTAGGCTGAATAGGAGTAGTAATTCCTTGTTGTGGTTGAGTTATTTGTGTTGGTTGTTGAGGGTTTATTTGGTTTTGATTTAATTGAGCTGTTTGGTTAACGTTTAATTGTGTAGCTTGTGTTGGAGCAAATCGTAACCCACTTTGTTGTTGAGGAATAGTATTTCCAGTTTCTTTTACTTGTTGTAACATAATATTTGGATTAATCATTACATTCGAAGAAGGATAGTTAAATAAAACTCTTTGACCAGAGTTGTTAATAGTTTGAAATGTATTTTGGTTTGGATTAGAAATAGATTGTTGTTTAGTTGTTTGTTGTTGGGATTGAGTATTTATAATATTACTTGAGAGTTGTTGTGGTATAGTGTGTTGGGGTTGTTGGTTTAAATTTTGTTGAAGTTGAGGATTAATTTGTTGTAATATTTGAGGTTGTTGAATTGGTTGACCTGTAGTTGTATTTTGAAGAGTATTTGTTGGTACTATTTTTTGGAAATTTCTAACATTTGGATTAGGTTGGAGTGTAGAATAACCAGGAGGCATTGTTATTCCATTACATT
>NW_001857674.1:0-694 GCF_000209125.1 Entamoeba dispar SAW760
ATATATGATATATAATATAAAGGATATAATATATATAATAAATAATATATATATATATATAATAGGCGTATAAAAAGCGTAAGGATAATAAGTATATAAGTAAAATATGGTAGAGGTATATATATATAAAAGAAAGGATAAAATATAAGAAAGAATAGTTATAGTTATATATATATAGTTAGATGTATAAAGGTTGATATAATGATAGTTATATAATAAAAACAGAAAATACATACATACATAAATAAATATATATATATAGGTTCATATAATAATAGTACTCAGATTGACAGTGTGGCCGAGTGGTCTAAGGCGATTGACTTGAAATCAATTATCCTCTGGATGCGTAGGTTCAAATCCTGCCACTGTCGTACTCTTTTTATAAAGAATATAAATAATATAGTAAAAAAGAAATATAATAAATAAAAATAAATATATATAAGAAAGGAATAATATATATTTTATTGTAACAAAAAATAGTATAATAAATAGTCATATATATACTTATAAAAAGAAATATTATAGTATAAAAAGTGAACTCTTCAACGGGGATTCGAACCCCGGTCTTTCACGTGACAGGCGAAGATACTAACCAGCTATACTATTGAAGACTTCTAATAAATTAGTATAAAAATGGGGGGAGTACTGTAAAGTAAGATAATTAAGTAATAAAGGAATAAAGGAATAAAGTAAT
>NW_001857673.1:0-553 GCF_000209125.1 Entamoeba dispar SAW760
CTTTTATACTTATTACTTATTACTTTATACCTTATACCTTATACCTACTATCTACTATTTACTATCTATATCACCTTTTATTATATTTCTCTATTATGTGCCTAACTTACTATCTTATTTCTTCTATATCTTACTTTATATTTCTATATATACATTACTTCCTTTTATATTTATTATCTATTATTTCTATTCACAGTTTTACCTTATTATATTACTTATGTACTTTACTTATAAGTGTATCTATGTGTATTTCTATATGTGTATCTATGTGTATATGTATATGTGTATCTATGTGTATATGTATATGTGTATCTATGTGTATTTCTATATGTGTATCTATGTGTATATGTATGTGTATATGTATGTGTATATGTATGTGTATCTATATGTTTGTATGTTTTGCTTATTAATATAAGCTCACATAGTACAGAGGTAGTACATCAGATTGTGGCTTTGATAACCCAGGTTCGATTCCTGGTGTGAGCATCTTTTTAGACTTATGTTCCTATTTATTATTTATGTACTTAATATATATATTTCAACTTTTATATCT
>NW_001857672.1:0-965 GCF_000209125.1 Entamoeba dispar SAW760
TTTTTTCTATATTTCTTTATATATTATATATTACTTATTACTTATTACTTATTACTTATTTTATACCTATTATATATAGACTATCTTTACTATACCTTATTCTTATTTTTTACTTTTTACTTTTTACTTTTTATTTCTTCTATGTATATATATATATTATATATGTACTTATGTACTTCTTATTCTTTTATGTATATATGTACTTATGTATATATTTATATATTTATATATGTATATATTTATATATGTATATATGTATATATGTACCCTCTTATTATGTTTATCCTATTATTACCCTTCTTATTACTCCTTATAACTTTATCCTATTATTACCTATTCAACTTATGCTTATCATATTTACTTTATCATATCTACTTTATTATTTCTACTTTATCATTTCTGCTTATCATATCTACTTTATCATTTCTGCTTATCATATCTACTTTAACATTTCTGCTTAACTTCTGCTTAACTTATGCTTACTGAAAGCTTCCGTGGCTCAGTCGGCAGAGCGAACGGCTGTTAACCGTTAGGTCCTTGGTTCGATCCCAAGCGGAAGCGTCTTTTTTACTATTATTATTAACCTTTATGCTACTATTATTATTATTATCATCTTATTCACTTATTATTATATTATTATATTATATTATTATGTTCTTTTTTTATTCCCTTATTCCCTTATTCTTTCTCTTTAGTAGATATATTCTTATATTTCTATTTCTATTTATTATACTTATACATGTATATATGTATATATCTTTTTATACTTCCTTAGTATTTTACTTAGTATTTTACTTCCTATATCCTTATTAGATGTACCTACTTTATACTATTACCTATATGCTATTCTTATCCCTTTATACTATACTATTCTATTCCTCTTATACTATTCTTATCCCTTTATACCTTTATATTCTTATACTTTTATACTTTTATACTTTTATACCTATAACCATTTATACCTT
>NW_001857671.1:0-764 GCF_000209125.1 Entamoeba dispar SAW760
ACCTTTTTTCAACAAATTTGTTGAATTAATATCTCTGCTACAACCTCACCATTTTTGATAAAACTTTATTTTTTGGAGGATCCACAGAACGATATTGGATACCTAGTACTTTTTATTAAAATCAAAAAAGTGCACCTTTTTTCAATAAAATTGTTGAATTAATATCTCTGCTACAACCTCACCATTTCTGATAAAACTTTATTTTTTGGAGGATCCACAGAACGATATTGGATACCTAGTACTTTTTATTAAAATCATAAAAAGTGCACCTTTTTTCAATAAAATTGTTGAATTAATATCTCTGCTACAACCTCACCATTTCTGATAAAACTTTATTTTTTGGAGGATCCACAGAACGATATTGGATACCTAGTACTTTTTATTAAAATCAAAAAAGTGCACCTTTTTTCAATAAAATTGTTGAACTTGTATCTCATCTACAACCTCACCATTTCTGATAAAACTTTATTTTTTGGAGGTTCCATATAAAGTTACTAGATACCTAGTACTTTTTATTAAAATCAGACGCATTTAACTTCTTTCGTCTAATTTAGACAGAAACATGTCAAAAATTATCTCAGATAGAAAGCGACCAGAATTAATAATTTTTATCTTTTTGTAGAGTGCATATTAATGTGATTAATACTTAGTACTTTTTATTAAAATTGACGACATTTAACTTCTTTCATTTGGTTTAGATAAAAATAGAATAAATTAATATCTAAAATACATGACGATCACAATTAATAATTTTTATCTTTTTG
>NW_001857670.1:0-955 GCF_000209125.1 Entamoeba dispar SAW760
GTTATTTCTACAATGAATAACAAAAAATAATCTATAAATAGAACACTATTATTTTAATAATTATTAATATCTCAAATGTACTGCGTCAAGAATTAATAATAACTATAACAATTACTAGTACACTAAAAGTTATTTGATATTTATTACTTTTTATAGAAAATGATTTAATTATCAATAATTAATAAATTATGTTAGAATGAATTGTTAAAAATTATTTTATCTATACTGCGTCAAGAATTAATAATAACTATAACAATTACTAGTACACTAAAAGTTATTTGATATTTATTACTTTTTATAGAAAATGATTTAATTATCAATAATTAATAAATTATGTTAGAATGAATTGTTAAAAATTATTTTATCTATACTGCGTCAAGAATTAATAATAACTATAACAATTACTAGTACACTAAAAGTTATTTGATATTTATTACTTTTTATAGAAAATGATTTAATTATCAATAATTAATAAATTATGTTAGAATGAATTGTTAAAAATTATTTTATCTATACTGCGTCAAGAATTAATAATAACTATAACAATTACTAGTACACTAAAAGTTATTTGATATTTATTACTTTTTATAGAAAATGATTTAATTATCAATAATTAATAAATTATGTTAGAATGAATTGTTAAAAATTATTTTATCTATACTGCGTCAAGAATTAATAATAACTATAACAATTACTAGTACACTAAAAGTTATTTGATATTTATTACTTTTTATAGAAAATGATTTAATTATCAATAATTAATAAATTATGTTAGAATGAATTGTTAAAAATTATTTTATCTATACTGCGTCAAGAATTAATAATAACTATAACAATTACTAGTACACTAAAAGTTATTTGATATTTATTACTTTTTATAGAAATGATTTAATTATCCATTTATTCATAATCATTAAATGAATTGTTAAAATTATTTATCTATACTGCGTCAGAT
>NW_001857669.1:0-823 GCF_000209125.1 Entamoeba dispar SAW760
AAAAAGTACTAGGTATCCAATATCGTTCTGTGGATCCTCCAAAAAATAAAGTTTTATCTGAAATGGTGAGGTTGTAGCAGAGATATTAATTCAACAATTTTATTGAAAAAAGGTGCACTTTTTTGATTTTAATAAAAAGTACTAGGTATCCAATATCGTTCTGTGGATCCTCCAAAAAATAAAGTTTTATCAGAAATGGTGAGGTTGTAGCAGAGATATTAATTCAACAAATTTGTTGAAAAAAGGTGCACTTTTTTGATTTTAATAAAAAGTACTAGGTATCCAATATCGTTCTGTGGATCCTCCAAAAAATAAAGTTTTATCAGAAATGGTGAGGTTGTAGCAGAGATATTAATTCAACAATTTTATTGAAAAAAGGTGCACTTTTTATGATTTTAATATAAAGTACTAGGTATCCAATATCGTTCTGTGGATCCTCCAAAAAATAAAGTTTTATCAGAAATGGTGAGGTTGTAGCAGAGATATTAATTCAACAAATTTGTTGAAAAAAGGTGCACTTTTTTGATTTTAATATAAAGTACTAGGTATCCAATATCGTTCTGTGGATCCTCCAAAAAATAAAGTTTTATCAGAAATGGTGAGGTTGTAGCAGAGATATTAATTCAACAATTTTATTGAAAAAAGGTGCACTTTTTTGATTTTAATAAAAAGTACTAGGTATCCAATATCGTTCTGTGGATCCTCCAAAAAATAAAGTTTTATCAGAAATGGTGAGGTTGTAGCAGAGATATTAATTCAACAAATTTGTTGAAAAAAGGTGCACTTTTTATGATTTTAATATAAAGTACTATATATCAATTAT
>NW_001857668.1:0-943 GCF_000209125.1 Entamoeba dispar SAW760
TATATGTTTATATGTATATATGACTATATGACTATATGTTTATATGTTTATATGTATATATCACTATATACCTATATGTTTATATGACTATATGTTTATATGACTATATGTTTATATGTTTATATGTTTATATGTTTATATGTTTATATGACTATATGACTATATGTTTATATCACTATATCACTATATGTTTATATGACTATATGACTATATGACTATATCACTATATACTATGAACATATATGTGCTGTTATATCCTTTGTGATGGCTTTGTAGTTAAGTGGTAAAATACCCGCTTTGGGTGCGGGTGGCCCGGGTTCGATTCCCGGCGAAGCCCTTTTTACCACTATATCTCTATACTTTAACTACCTAGACTCTAATTTCTACTTATATTATGTTATATTATCTATTCTTATCTATTATTAACTATTCCTATTTATCTATTATATTTATTATATTTATTATTATTATTATTATATTTCTTATTATTATTATATATCTTATTATCTATACTTATGTATTATTACTTATTTTATATCATAAGTATTTTATACTTTTATACTTTTATACTTTTATACTTTTATACCTTTATACCTTTATACCTTTATACCTTTATACCTTTATACCTTTATACCTTTATAACTTATTCCTTTATTACCTTATTACCTTCTATGTATACTTTATCCACTTAGTGTTTACTTATTCTTATATATTATGTTTATATACTACCCACTATTCTGTATTATCCCTAGACTCTATGTATATCACTTAGTGCTTATATTCTACTTATATTCTACTATATACATCTATCTTTTTAACTTCTACACTATTCCTTGTACTTTTATACCTATATCACTATATCATTATATGTTTATATGTATATATGACTATATGACTATATGTTTATATGTTTAAATGTATATATCACTATATACCTATATGT
>NW_001857667.1:0-973 GCF_000209125.1 Entamoeba dispar SAW760
ATGAGTAAAAATTTAACCATAAAATAAAATATGACAAAAATTCTGTTAAAAAATTAAAATAATTATACTTTATTTTACCAATTTAATGAAAAAACAGAAAAGATAATTAATTATATTAAAATGTTAAAAAAGAATAAAAGGAATAAAAAGAAATAAATTTAATAATTTTAATGAATATAGGATGAAAAAAAGAATTGATAATACATTTTAAAATAAGTTTTATATAAATTTAAATAGAAATTACGGTTAAGTCTCAGCAAATCGTTTCATTCAATACCCGAGAGTATTGATTAAGAAACTCTAAAGCTTACAACACCGATTTCTGATGCCATCGTCTATAAGCAACAGTTATGCTTTGAATTTTGTTAACTCAGTATTCACTACCCTTTTGATAGAGTAATACACGAGATAATAAATACAACGTATATAATTTTCAATTGTACTAAAGTAACAAGAAAAAGACAAAGTATTCATCTAGACGAAATTCTGGCTTGAGAGGCTTTCAGCCATTATTTCAACACGTGTTAGATTCTCAACACTATTTGATCAAATAATTGAATAATCCAGTGGCGTGACACAACGGTTCCTCTCGTACTGAGTTGTGCTACTATCTAAATACTTTGAAGATCTACCGAAACGGTAGGGTAAAACTAACCTGTCTCACGACGGTCTAAACCCAGCTCACGTTCCCTATTAAATGGTGAACAATCATACCTTTTTTCAATTCTGCTTGAAATGGATAGGAAGAGCCGACATCGAAGGATCAAAAAGCAACGTCGCTATGAGCGCTTGGCTGCCACAAGCCAGTTATCCCTGTGGTAACTTTTCTGACACCCCAAGCCTTATTATTAAAGGATTAACTAGAAATCACCTTACGGTCTCACACATCAGATAATCTATATGTTTAAATTTTTCTAGTTAAAATCTTAGGATCGTTAGGCATCATTTCAGAGTTTTGATTGTACTGGAATCA
>NW_001857666.1:0-980 GCF_000209125.1 Entamoeba dispar SAW760
ACATATATATAGTATAAAAAGTGAACTCTTCAACGGGGATTCGAACCCCGGTCTTTCACGTGACAGGCGAAGATACTAACCAGCTATACTATTGAAGACTTCTATAAGAAGGTAAGAGTTGTATATATATACATGAATAAGTGTAATATATGAAGGTAAGAGTTGTATATATATATAAATATATAAATAAATATATATATATATGAATAAGTGAATAGAAGATATAAAATAGATATAAAAAAAAAGATAGAATATATATATAAATAAGATATAATAAGTATAAAATTTATAAAAAAATATATAATAAGAGATAGCAATATTAATCAAAGACAATGTGGCCGAGCGGTTAAGGCGGCTCCCTGCTAAGGAGTTTCCATTTGGAGCGTAGGTTCGAATCCTGCCATTGTCGTTTTATTCATAAAAATATAAGGAAAGTCGGTCGTTTTAAACATAAAAATATAAGGATATAAGTTAATAAAAGATAAAAGAATAAATGGATATATATAAGGTACATAAATATATATATATATACATATACACATATATAAAATAAGAATAAACATAATAATATATATATATATATACATAAATTTTTAATATAATAAGAATAAGGAAGTACTACTGTATATAAAAGAGAATATAAGATATATAAGAAATAACATAAAAGAATAAAAGGTAATAATAGATAATAATGGAGGTGAGGGGTATCGATCCCCTTGCCCCTCGCATGCAAAGCGAGTGCTCTACCATCTGAGCTACACCCCCATTAACAATAAAGGGGAGGGGGAAAGTAGGAGTAGTAAGAGTAGTAGGTATAGTAGGTATAGTAAGAGTAGTAAGAGTAGTAGGTATAGTAAGAGGAATAAGAGATGTAAGAGATGTAAGAGATGTAAGAGATGTAAGAGATGTAAGAAATGTAAGAAATGTAAGAGATGTAAGAGATGTAACAGTAGTAAGTATAAGAAGTGAGATAGATATAT
>NW_001857665.1:0-1040 GCF_000209125.1 Entamoeba dispar SAW760
TCATCATACTTCTTCATATAAGCAGCTTGTTTAGCAGTTCTCTTAACAGTACCTTTAAGAAGATTATTTTCAACTTTTACTTTAACAACCTTTCCATCTACTTTTTGTGCTTTAACAAATCTCTTAGCAACTGATTGATTTAATGCTTCTTTCTTAGCTGCAAGAATCTTTTCAACTTTAGCTGCATATTGTGCTTTATGTGCTGCTTGTGCTTTAGCAACTTGTGCAAGTTTATGTGAAGCAATTTTAGCATATGGATTTAATTTGACCATAGCAGCCCAGTTCTTAAGTGGATTTGTTCTCTTTGGTACTTTTGGTAAAACAATTTTAGCTCTAAGAAGTTTAGCTTTTTCAGCAGCAACAACAACTCTCTTCATATCTGGAACAGCCATTTGAGCATGAGCAATTCTAAATCCTGATTTACCTTGTGCCATCTTCTTTTGAGTTCCAAAGATAGTGTTAAGTTTCTTGAATGCTGATTCTGTCCAAATAATGAATCTACCCATATGACATCCTGGTGCAAGATTAAGAACTGAAAGATTTTCAACACGGCATGTATCTACACCTGGAATATTTCTAAATGCTTTAACAGCTTGAAGATCATCATTACCATAAACAACTAATGGTCCCTTTCTTTCCTTAATCTTTCTTCCTCTCATTTTTCCTTGACCAGCACGAACAGTCTTTGAAGCAATAACTTTAAGAACATCTGAATAAGCATTAATTTTCTTTAAGAGATAAACAGCTTGTTTGGTCTTCTTAATAACTGAAATTGATTTTGAATTAACAACTAATGGAATTTGTGGTACTCCAGCAATATGATGTCCACGTGCTGAAACAAGAGCTGGAACAGCTGAAGCAGCAATACATGAAGCAACAGCAAATCTTCTCATTTGTTTTGGTGTTTTTCTTTGCCATTTTCTGAAGTTCTTAAGTGGAGAGAACATATGACCCTTTCTAGTCATATTACCAAAAGCACCTTGTCCGTTTCTTCCTGATCCTGATCCACTAATTCTTGGAATTCTAGCTACAGCTCTTCC
>NW_001857664.1:0-937 GCF_000209125.1 Entamoeba dispar SAW760
CAATTTTATTGAAAAAAGGTGCACTTTTTTGATTTTAATAAAAAGTACTAGGTATCCAATATCGTTCTGTGGATCCTCCAAAAAATAAAGTTTTATCAGAAATGGTGAGGTTGTAGCAGAGATATTAATTCAACAAATTTGTTGAAAAAAGGTGCACTTTTTATGATTTTAATATAAAGTACTATATATCAATTATCTTCAAAAGCACTCTGCAAAAAGATAAAAATTATTAATTGTGATCGTCATGTATTTGAGATATTAATTTATTCTATTTTTATCTAAACCAAATGAAAGAAGTTAAATGTCGTCAATTTTAATAAAAAGTACTAAGTATTAATCACATTAATATGCACTCTACAAAAAGATAAAAATTATTAATTCTGGTCGCTTTCTATCTGAGATAATTTTTGACATGTTTCTGTCTAAATTAGACGAAAGAAGTTAAATGCGTCTGATTTTAATAAAAAGTACTAGGTATCTAGTAACTTTATATGGAACCTCCAAAAAATAAAGTTTTATCAGAAATGGTGAGGTTGTAGATGAGATACAAGTTCAACAATTTTATTGAAAAAAGGTGCACTTTTTTGATTTTAATAAAAAGTACTAGGTATCTATTACCTTACATCATGCACTTAAAAAATGCAGTTGTTATTAATTCTTGACGCAGTACATTTGAGATATTAATAATTATTAAAATAATAGTGTTCTATTTATAGATTATTTTTTGTTATTCATTGTAGAAATAACATTTTTTAAATCAAGATTTTATGAAGTATAAGTTATTTATTTTTAAATCAACATTTTTCAAAAAATCTTTTCTATTAAAAACTATATTATTTTATTATTTAAACTATTTCAATTCAACGTTAAAAGATGAATAAATCGTTCATTTATCATTACACATCATTAAATAAGAGTGTTAGATTCATTTCTGACA
>NW_001857663.1:0-953 GCF_000209125.1 Entamoeba dispar SAW760
AGTGCTTATAGTGTATAGATAGTCAGGAAATAGGAGAATAGTAGAATAGTAGAATAGTAGTATAGTAGAATAACAGTATAGTAGAATAGTAGAATAACAGTATAGTAGAATAGTAGAATAGTAGAATAGTAGTATAGTAGTATAGTAGTATAGTAGTATAGTAGTATAGTAGAATAGTAGAATAGTAGTATAGTAGTATAGTAGAATAGGAAAGTACTATAGTAGTAATCTAGTGTATAGATAAACAGGAGAGAATAGTCGAATAGTAGAATAAAGAAGTAATATATAGTCGAATAGTATAGTAGTAAAATAGAAGTATAGTAATAAAATAGGATAGTAGTATATAGAAGATAGAAATACTAAGATATAGAAGGGAATAATAAGTGGAAAGATAATAATAAGGAGTCTAACTCATAAACATATAAAGTTATAAACATATATAAGATATAAGATATAATATATAATATATAAAAGATAAGATATAATATATAATATATAAAAAGGAAGATATATAATATATAATATATAATATATAAAAGATAAGATATAATATATATATGGATAATATAAAGGATGTATACATAAAGAGATTAAATAATAAGAGGTTTAAGTATAATAAGATAAAAGTAGAAATGAATAAGGAATAAGATAATAATATATACATAGTTATAGTATATATAATATATATAATATATATAGTATAGATGATATTTTTTTTAGTCTAAAGGGTCATAATACATAAGTATAAGAGCATAAAAAGTGCACTTGCCGGGAATCGAACCCGGGTATCATCCGTGGCAGGGATACGTCATACCATTGGACCACAAGTGCTTATAGTGTATAGATAGTCAGGAAATAGGAGAATAGTAGAATAGTAGAATAGTAGTATAGTAGAATAACAGTATAGTAGAATAGTAGAATAACAGTATAGTAGAATAGTAGAATAGTAGAAT